>NC_056727.1:1130464330-1130671082 GCF_019279795.1 Protopterus annectens | reverse complement strand
TTTTGCGGTACAATTCAATGCATTATATAGTATTTCGAGTCTAAACTGGCACTTCATATGTGTTTCTATATATATTTTTGAACAACATCCATCCGCCATATGCATGTTGTTCCGTCCTTTACCTTGACCGTGTGTATTTGGCCGTCCGGCAATGCTACTCTCCACATGTAATGTCCCACCTTCCCCTTCTTTGCCTGTAGCACCCTGTTAGGACGTCCTGTTTGGTAGGCACGTGTTCCGCTATATGTGTTCGACTTCTCTGCATAGCTAATCATCGATGCGGTGGTTCAACAACCCGACTTGTCCACATGTGTACAGTTATGTGCACCGTGTCGTATGCAAACCTATATGGTTTGGACGGGTACATACCACATGCGGGATGTACACATTCTGCAGACACATTCACATGCAGCCATTTCCATATCTGTACCTGAGGTGAGTTGGTGACATGTGGGTAATGATTTGCCAGCGTGGCACTGCCTAACACAAACATCTTACCACATTTCAGGTATGCACATTGTGTGTAGGTGTATAGCTGCACACGGATGCTAGCAGGTTTGGGTGCACAGGTGTACATGGGTGGGACTTACATGCTACAATGAGGCTATTGTGTATTACATCTGAATGCATGGGTTCTGCTTCTGGATATTACACTTCAACATACGCCATCCAGTGTATGTGACAGAGACGTTGCTGGGTGTGGGATATGCTGCTATGCACATGTTTGCCTGTGTTTAAGGTATCTTGGTTCCTTCCTGTTGTTATGCCAACACAGCTACCCGGCTATGTACTGTCACTACTGCTTGTGACCATTATGGTTGGCACCTTTTCCAATGACCATAGTGGGACATGTTTTGTGGGAACATCGGATTTTGCAGGACAACACATACCCACAGTAAGTGGAGTTGACAGGACTTTACTTGTTTGCCATAATATACGCTTATTCTGTTAGCATTTGGGTTCCTTATTCAGTTTCTTATGCCATGTATGTGTTTCATATACAAATTATATGTTTTATGCTACTATTACATGTATATTGCGGGAATATTTTTGGCAGGGAATCTCAGGTCATTTTCCATTTTTTTGAATTTTGCAGGGACACAACTGTCCAATGAGGGACTGTCCACGGCACATTGGGACAGCTGGTAACCCTGGTGACCATGCCCATGTCGCTACTGGGGTTGCCACCTTTTCCAGTTGCCAAGGTGGGATATTTCCGGGACTCACATCTGAGTTTACAGACCGACATATACACACGGTCACTATATAGCATAGAACGTCACTTGTTTGCCTAAATAAAAGCTTATTGTTGTGGCAGTTTGGTTGCTTATTCTGTTTCTTGTGTCATTTAGGTATTTCAGTTACAGAAATAACCAATTCATGCTACCATTACATTAACTACGGGATATCATTATGTCCTACAATCTTAGCACATTTGCCATTTTTAATATTCTTTTCCGGGACACAACTGCCCATAGAGGGACTGCCCTCGCAGTGGGACAGGTGGTGACCTTAGTCGCTACTCCTATGTCGGTGCGGCGCGCTGACATGCTGCTGTACACCTTCTCTGAGTATAACCACTGACGGTGCATTGTGGAACAAACGCGGTCTCATGCGTATCCTTTGCTCCTTGGACGGGTACACTTAAGCCTTCGTGGGTTGTATTTGCTTCTCCATTTAGTTGGGACGGGTACTATGTTGCATACTCTACGTGTGTTTCATTCTGCACGGGCCCTGGCTGCTGCCATTACTATTATGGGCGGACCGTGGCAGTCAGCACATTAGGTTGCTCACCGCATGCCGGCTTAGCCACGCCTCCGGACGCATCCTACTTGGGCTCGCTCACGTACACTATGCACGAGTCTGTGGTTGCGGTGCACTCTCATTAATATGCATATGGCGCTACTACGCCGGCTATTCACTGCACCGCCGGCGCAGCCCTTACGCCGGCCTTGCGCCGAGCTTCATGAATCCCGGGGCTGGTGTTTTATTTGTTTTTTATTTTATTTATTTCATTGTTTAACTATTTAAAAGTGAAGGGTTTATCCAACTTACTTTTATATTCTTTTGACAGTTTATGATGAATGCTGTTTCTTAGAAATCTAGCTAAAATATCACTATTACTTATGATTTCTTGTGTTTTATTTATTTTTTTAAAGTGTTTTAAAAATGTTAAGCCTATTACTTTTAATGTTTTATTCTTTTTTTATATGCTATTTCTTTAATATGATTTACTTTGTTCATGTTCTTCGAACTGATTGCTATTTTATGTAAACTTTTAGGGTTTATTGAATATGATTGCAATTTGATTTTTTTTCTAGATTATTGATATCTTATGTTGAAGAATATCCTGGTATTTTTGTTTATGTTTTTTATCTTAGTATTTGCTTCTTTGTCCTTTGGTTTTAGATTTAATTTTAATTTATCAATTTCTGCTTGAAGAGCTGTTAGTTCCCTGTCTTAATCTTTCCTTTTACATACATCCCAGTTTTTAACTTTACCAAATAATGCAACCTTTAATGTATCCCTAAGAATAATTTCTTTGACCTTATTATTTAGTAATAAGAATTGATTAATTTCTTGTAAGAACCAATCTTAAAGGTCTTTTATTTTAGTTATATATGCTGGTATTCTAAGACAAGAGTTTAAGGTGTTTTGGCTTAAAGTTATTTTAAATGTGATGGCATTGTGATTGGATAAAGGAGAAGCAACAATCAAGGCTTCATTTGTCTTAGAATATATTGTACTAGATACTAAAATGTTATCTATATTTGTCTGAGTGCCATATCAGTAGGAATAGTGTGTGAAATTCAGGGAAAAAGCTAATTTTAATCCAATAAATATCTTTCAAGTTCATTGTATTAATATAGTTTATTAAATGTTTTGCTACTAGTGATAGATTGTTTTCGTATTTGTGGTTTCATTATTAGATAATATGAAATTAAAGTCAACTACTATCAACATCTCACCTCTGGAGTGTAATTTCATGATATCCAAGTAACTCACAACAGTTTTTATACCTAAACTTGGTAAACAGCATGTGTTCTTAAAGTATTGTATCTTTTCCTCATTTTTTACTAGCACTAATCCCAGCATACCATTTTTATCTGAGTAAGAATGCACAATCTTGGGTGAGCCTAATGTGTTTTTCCATAGTATCATAATACCTCTTCTTTTATATTTAAACTAAGAGCTAAGACTGAATAATTTTTAAACAATATTTAAATCTTCTGACAATAGGTGGGTCTCTTGTAGAAAATATATATATCAGCTTTGTGCAGGTAAAAATATTTATTTAGACTACTTCTCTTTAAAGGGGTGTTTAAACCATTATCTATTAATAAGAGACATTTATACATTGTCATTACTCAAGATGTTTTGCACTAAAACTGCATTATATTGTTCTGTTATGCTTATCCTTGAACTATATATAATAGTACTTGTTATGGACAAAAAAATGTTAATGTAAGAACAGTAGTAATGAAAACATTTATAACCAGGCTTGTTTAGCTTCCCAAATAATCCACTTGCTAGCCAGACCATGTCCCATTCAAACTCTATTTTGCTACTACTTCAAGTATATTAACTGAGATTAAGTATATAACTATTCAGCTTAATTAAAGAATATATTATTTGCTTAAATAGCTCAAACACTAAATAAAATTTATATCTTTCAATATTAACATATTTTGCTTCACTTTTACAATAACAGAGGTTTACAACAAGCAGTAATTGTCCTATAGAAAAAAGTACTTGTGCAGCATTCTAAATCTATTTTCCAGCTCATTTAACCAAGCAACACACATATATCAGGATAACTTACCAAACTCTTGAACGTGCTATAAATAGATGCTTTACATAGAATTGTTTTTCCTTAAAAAAAAAAAAAAAACAAGAAAAAAAAAACTTTTCTACTGTAAAGTCTATGAAATGCCTGATTTTGCTTTCCATTTAATATTCTGCAAGGATCCTGGTATTAAAAGTTCAAAGGTCACATTTCACTTCCCTGTTTTATTCATGAATGGTTCCTCACAAAAATGGAGAGCTGCAGGCACACACAGAGGCTTGAGATATGCATAAAATCTTCTTTAGAACACTAAAAAGTGAGTCAGCAAGAAGTTAAGCTAAAAAGAAAAAATACTTTCAACAGATACCTTGTGGGTGCACTATGCAAACCACAAATTAAACAAAAAGCCTTTTTTTCTCTTGAAATTAAGTAAATCAAAGAAACTTTGATTAAAAAGTAAGTAGCTCATTAAACAATAAGTCCTACATATACTACGACATTATAAACATACCTCCGGATTCACGAATCCTCCATGTAAGACTTAATAAGTCTTACTCGGAGGCTGCAGTTGAATGGTATGACATCAGCATGCCATGAATATTCATGAGGGCATGCTGACTCAACCATAAGTCTTACACGGACCGTGTAGGAAAGCAGGGGCCATGTCCAACTGCCGAGCAGTCTAAATGTCCACGCCCCTGCAAGGGTTCAAAAATTAAAATGAAAACACACAAGAGCGAGTCTGCTCAAATGTTCTTGCACTCAACACAACACTCCCTGACATTATAAACCCCCATCACAGTTATAAAAAGTAAAACATTAATTTTATTTTTTTTAAATTCCCGAAATAGCTGCCCGTATTTGCATGTGTGTGTGCGGGTGTGCCCATTGCTTAGCTGCAGTTAGCAATTCAGACATGGAAGAGCATAAGAAAAAATGTATATGCAAATCACACCAAATGGCAATAGTATAATGGTAGAGCATTCGCACAAAGAGGAGGCATTCACGGTTCGAGTCTCTCCACTCCCCTTCTTATTTATGTTTTAAATCAGTATATGAAATAATACCTGACATATATCATTAAAATATTAGTAAAAAGCAGTGAAATGGCTTATGTATCAGTGAAGAAAATATATATTTTTAAAGGATCCTGATATATAATTGCCCGCAGTTAAGCAGCGCTTTATCCAGCGCAATAGAGTTGCCCAGAGTTAAATAGTGCTACACCCAGCGCAATAGAGTTGCCCAGAGTTAAATAGTGCTTTACCCAGTGCAATAGAGTTGCCCATAGTTAAATAGCACTTTAACCAGCTCAATCTGTTTGCATGGATGTGCGCGCCACACCAGCCAGGTCACCATAGGACAACGTGGAGCAACGTAGAGCAAAGTTGCTTAAACACAGCCACACCCCCTAGCCTGTCTGTACAGTATTAAAATAAAATGAATGACAAGGTTCGAACACAGGACTCTGTGCACCATAATCAAAGTACTGAACCACTAAGCCATGACAGCTTAGGAGAAACAGCCACTGTTAACATACATATACTTAGAAATGGTAGATTAACCATTACTAAGCAGGTCTGCAGTCAGCAGAGAATTTCCAAAATGGTCAATCACAAAAAGTGCAGGAAATGCGGCATATATAAGCCCCATAGGCGGGAATACTTGCCATAACTGATTGTAGCTCACATCTGCAGTTAGAATGGCTGGTGCTGGAGAGTGTACACACTTCCGAGCGCAACGTTGGGGCATTGAGGAGTCGAAATACATGGTTCGGCTCCTTGTCCACCATCATGAGTCAAGACTCCTGCAGGGCCAGTTCCAAGGGATGGAGTACAAGGCACCGGTTAGCTCATGACCTCACCAGTGCCACAGGCATTCCTTGGACTGGTGAGCAGGTCCGTCACCACCATGCAGACCTGAAGAGGCGGAAGCAGGACCGCCTGAACCAATGGGTACAGGAGGCCCGTGGGATGCAAGATGCCCCACAACTGAGTAGGTAGCCATGGAATGTAGTATGTAAGAATTGATAATTGATTCTGTATAATGGATAGGTATGTCTCAATATCCCTTCATTTACTTCACAGCTGCAGTTGACCATGCTGCGAATCAGCAAGCCTATGCAAATAGGCTGCTAAGGCTGCACCACCAGGCAGGTTAGTGATTATTCTGCATGTATTGTTATATAAAATAGGGGAGAGAGCATGAAAGAAAGTGTTGTAGTCCAATAATACAGCCATAAAATGCCATGAATAAGTCCTCTGCATGTGCTGTCATATAAAAAAGTCAGAGATCCAGAAAAAAAGAGTGTAGCAACCCATTAAGAAAGGTAAAATATGTCCGGAATAATATCTCTGCAGGTACTGTCATATCAAATAAGTGAGGGAGCCTGAAAAAGAGTGTTCTAACCTATTAATAAAGGTATAATATGTCTTGAATATGTCTTCCATATGCACTGTTATATCAAATAAAGGAGCGAGCCTGTGGAAAAGTGTGTAATGTAATTAATAAAGGTATAAAACCCGGAGTGTGTCTGTGTCACTTACTTTGAAATATTGTTGTACCCTTGCATTATACAAATAGTACTGTTTTAATAAGTGCTGGCAAACCAGAGTTGTGCAGTCCCATCTAAAGTGGGTGATGGAAGTGCAAGTAGCTGTGAAGCATATATACAGTCCTCAACAGTCAGTTACTGGCTGGCATGCATAAGTAAATCTGGCACATGAGTAGCTTGTTAATTTGTTCCCCAGAAATGTGAGTGTGCTACAAGAAATGCAGGGTACTGTACAAATTGAACTGAAAATGTCATGTGAACACATCCGAATATGTAGATAAAGAAATATAAATTAAATAAAGAAATATGTAGCAGTAACATCTGCATCATGGACAGTTAGTATGTCAGATATAGGTCAGGTATACATTGAACTAGCCAAACCCATTACACAACCTAATGCATGTTGGCAAGTGTAATAATATATGTAGGGGATATACACTTGCAGTCAGTAGGAATGTAGTGTAGACTAAAAGTACTTATAAGATCTTAATTGAGGTTTCTTTCTACACCCTACTGTATGTGCATAAACTATGCAATTCCACACCTCAATGGGTATGTGTAATCTCAAATATTTGTTGGGACATATGTCCCATTGTTCTATAAATATTTGCATTCACTTTGATGCATGTACCCTGTTCAAACATCACAATCATGGTGGCCTGTTGCTACCAATCATCCCTGCATGCTGTTGGAATATCCACTGTTGTTCAATATATGCATGTGTTATGCTTCCTGTTCAACTGTTGGAACCTTGGTGTGTTGGGTTAATGGGAATATTACTGCATGCTGTTACAACTAATCTGGAATGCTGTTGTTTATGTTGTAATTAAACACACCTAATCACAGAGCGTATGGGAAGGCCGGTCCCAGCGGACCCACCTGCCCCTCCTCAGCTGGCGAGTGGACCTGGCACCAGCAGGTCTGGTGCCCAGCCCAGGCTCCCCTCCTCCTTTGGTCCTGTGCCACCTTTGGGTGGAAGCGCTGCAGGGGATGGGGCTCATCCTCCCTTGCAAGCGTGGGTGGAGAAGGGCCACCTGTCACCCTTCAAAGGGTTTGGGTTGTGGTGCGTAGGGAGATCCAGCGTTCAGTCGCTGATCCTCTATGCCAGCTCGAGGTGAGAGTGGAGCGTCTCACGGGTGAGCCTGCCTGTCCTACGCAGCCCCCAGCACAGCCACCCTCGGGGCTGTGAAGGTGCAGTGGTGACTGCCTATGGGTGGGGATCTCAGTTCCACTGTTACCATCTGTGGGCTTATGGGCTTGCAATTTCCAAACATCCGTCCCCGTCAATTGTGTTCACCCACCCCATGTGTCATAGACCACCCCTGTATGCATCTTGTTTGTCTTGTCTGTTAACCTCCCCAACCTACCTCCCCAAACATACCTACTTCCTCTACCTCACTTTCCACTCTCACCTGAAAAAAAAAAAGGGCAATCTGTACCCACAAAAAAAGTTATGCCCCATACATAGCTGCCTATTTCGCGCACATGTCTGCTGGACATGTAAACTGATAATTATAACTGGCAGTACAACAGACTTTGTTGTCCTCACCCCTCTCCCAGGAGTGGAAGGTTTCAAATATCACTCCAAATGTATTGCATATGCACAGCTGTTGCTGGTAAAGAAATGGGCAGCTATGGACCTTCCCTACACCCGTCCTGCACATCCTGAGCTTGTTTACCTACTGTCTGTCCCTCTTTGTGCCCCCTTTTCCACCACTTTCCCATCTCCCCATTTTCTTTTCTTTAAAAGAAATTAGCATGGGGGTTAGCGGGAGTAAGCACTTTTAAGCAGTAGTAAGCGGGTTTAAGCGAGTGTGTGCATGTGTGCGCTTAGCTAAGCGTTGCACAAACCAGTGCAAACCCACTTACAACTACTTAAAAGTGCCTTAGTCACTATGTCAGAGCACTTATTCTGCTGAGCAGCAAAACAAAAACCTCTGCTAGTCTCGAACCCCAGACCATTGACACAATAGACTGCATGAATTGTCACTAAGCCTCAGCAGATTTACAAATAACTTGGTGCTGAAATAAATATACCATGCATTACAATGAGGGAATGTAAATGGAAATTAGGAATGGCATAACACAAATCCTGTTCTGTTGGCCTTTACCAGCAGTTGTTGTGGAATTGCATGACATGACTGTGAAAAGAGAACCAGCCATTCTAGCAGGGAATAATGTTACAGTAGCACCTTACAAACACCACACAGTATCAGACCAGGATAAACACTGGCAAAGTTGAATAGGGCAGAGGCCAGACTCCCAAACTGTGACTGCTTTACAGGAATGTCCCTGATTTGTAAACAAATGTTAGCTGTGCCCCTCTGAATTACTCTGAAAAGTACTAACATTAGGCAGAAAAGCGGGGAATCACACTTAATGAATAATGTCAATAGGTGAGAGTAGACACTGCTTGCACATCAGAAAAGGTGTAGTAATACATATGCTCTGATTCCCAAGAAAGTCCCAACTGCAATATGTCTGTAATATATTGCAGGTGTATCTCACTTATATGTACCTTTCATTGAGGCTGTTCAAATATATACCTGAGAGTATCTGAGGCCTGGCAGAGGCAAAAACACACAGGCATATCAGCATTCCTGCTGTTACACACTCTGCAAATAGCTTTGGAAAGAGTTCCACAAACATGCCCTAATGTAGGAGTACAACACAGAAATATCACAGGATGTAGCCCTGTACTGTTAGCAACCAACTGTGACAATGCCATTGTGCCAGTGCTGAAAAGACTGGTGTGGTGCACAGACAAAGAATAATAGGCTAACCTCTAGCTACCATCTGGATATGTCAACAGGTGGGAGCTACGCAGACAGACTACTTGCCTTGATAGACTAACAGGTACACAGCAACCCTGTATGTTCAGCAAGATAAACCTCACACGATAATAAAAAAATGCTCTTTGCAGTTCTGCACCCCTACCCAAAGGTACGACATACCTGTGTATTCAGGCAAAAACAAGGGTGTAGGTAGGCATACTCAGTACTGAAATATGTCCAGTTGTGTTGAGCAGCCTGTGCTAATGTCAACATAAACAAACCACAAACTGTTCAGAAGTGAGTAACTTAATAATTACAATATAGCAGCACACAAACAGTGCATGTGCCACAGGAATACATTGCAATAACCACATTTGTATGGCAGTTTATTGTCTAATTCAGAAAGAAAGTACATACTCCCATGTATCCTGTGTTAGCATTTGGAGAGATGAGTACATGTCTACACTGAGAAGTGTGTACTGGAAGCAGCTACATTCAAGTTTGAGTACAACATGCATATCACTGGCTACAACCCTAGCTTCAGATAAGAGACATATACCAACCTTCTGACTGACACAATGGTGTCCAGAGCAAACAAGCATGGGCCCCACCTTGGAAAGCTGAAAGGGCTATGCCTACCTAACCTAGCATTTTGTAGCAGTGGGCTGCAATCATAGTGAGTACTGCAATCACCACATAGCAGGCTGCATGCAATTACTGAATGGTGGGCAGTAATTGGTGCAGAGGATGTCACATGCACATGTGCAGATACCTAGAAAAGCAGGCTGTACCTGCTGTCCACACATGCAATAATATCATTGCAGGAACAGGGAGATAGAGAGCGAGAGCAAGAGAGAAACAGAGAGACAGACAGAGACATAGAAAAGAGACAGAGAAAAGAGACAGAAACAGAGACAGAAACAGAAACAGACAGAGAAATCCCAAAACAAACAACCAAAATAAAAAAACAAAACAAAAAAAATAAAAACATAAACAAAACAGTAACAACAGACGGAGCAGGCAAACCAAAGGTAAGGTATATAACTCATATGTATGTGCCGGCGTGTAGTAGATGTTCCTGAAGAGTACTCTACACACTGTAAATTATCCATATGTGGCAGCAGTACGTATCTATCTGTATCTGCATATGTGCATAGGGCAAGGGATATACTGAAACTGTTAGTGAAGGGTGGACACATATATGTTGTTGAAGGTTGTTATGTGCATATATCTATGTAGGTCGTAGTGTGAGGCATAGAAAACAGCATGCAGTGCTGATATATGTCATGTGGTGGTTAAACAGTGTGGGACTGATTTGTCAGATCTGCTGTGTTACAGCCAGTGAGGCCTGCTAAAGCTACATGGGCTGAGGACACCAAAATGCATTCTGCACAACACTGTGCAATATAATCACATAACTGTACATCCCACAACTGTCGCATAAGTGATATCCCCACCATGAAAGGTGGGCTGTACATGTGCCTATATGTACATCTATATGTACAGCAATTGATGTGTACATTTATGTGTATGGATATGTGTGTATATATATATATATATATATATATATATATATATATATATATATATATATATATATATAGAGAGAGAGAGAGAGAGAGAGCAAACAAGCAACCCTGTACGTTCAGCAAGATAAACCACATGGGGTCATATGTACTGCAACAGGTGTGTGGTGACCAAGGCATGGACTGTAGACAAGTGCCGATACTGCAGTGCCATTCCTTCTTTCCAAAACACTGTACCCATTATCTACCACATAGGTAGATATCTACCTAACACTGAAGGTGTGATAAGGGAACATGGGACACAGGTGGACAGTAGCCTCCCCTTTGATAAAGACAGTGCCACACTAGACTTGTAATCTGTCTATGTGGTATGTGTCATGACAACAGGTGTGTCATCTAGGGAAATATAGGTCAGTGTTCCCCTCTACTCCTCACAATGCCCCATGTGGTATGTACCTTATATGACAACTACACAAAGTGGAAAGGCCACAGACATACCTCACAAAGGGTAATACTGGCCTCAAACAGATGCCCTATGCAGACTGACTCACAAAACCACAGCTAGACTGTATTGCATACCGCCCACACAGAGGTGACCTCTGCTGGACATACAGAGGTATGTCAGACCCATAGCTGTGTGACAACCACCATGGCAACATATCACAATCCCTCCGGGCTACATGCTCTAGGGCCCTAAACCTCGTCAGCTCACTAAGCAACACATGCTGGAGGGATAGGTTCCTGTCTCAGAGATATGCCATACTCTGGAATAGACCACCTAGCAATAGCCAACTAGGCTCCTCATTAGCAGTTGTCATAAATACCCCTGATTATTGTTTGGGAGATTGGTAATACACCCCAGGAATCCCCTCTGTGCTTCTGGTTGACAGGGGCAAGTGAAATCAAAGTACATGTGTGGCAAAGGCCAGGGTAGCATACGGCTTGTCATCTGTAGGCCCTAGGGCCAATAGCATCTCACCTACCTATGCACTATGCACTCACACATGTACTCAATGCAATACCTGCAATGTGAGATTGAATAAGTGTAAAGCTGAATGTGTGCAGGGTCTGTAAAGGTGTGATAGTGTAGTGTGAAGTTGTATCTGACATGGTAGTGTCTATCCTAGCTGTCAGGCCAGCAAAAAATGTGTATGTTATTGTTAGGCAGACATAGTAGTATGGCATATGATGTGACGTAGTTCCTTGTTGATGACTGTGGTGTCCCATTGTAGGCTAAAGCAATACATGTATGCTTAGTGAGTGGTACTGCTGGTGAATCCAACTCCCATATGAACTGTAGTACTACCTGAAGCTGTAGACCTAAACAGCACAGTATGGTGTGTGTTCACATTGCTTGGAAACACTGTCTTGTGTGTTTCCTGTAGTCTGCACAGAGGACATAACTCAGGCATAAGGGTTTGTAAGTAGTGACACACAGTACTGTATGGTACACAGGTAAAGCTCATCTGTGTTGGCATACAGTGGTGTGTTGCATGTTTGTCTGATGTATGTGTAATTATGCCTGTACCATGGCAGCAATCATATGTGTGTTACAGGGTATATGTGTGTATCTAGCAACATATATACTCTGTTACAGCAGTATGCTACCTATATTAACAACTGTACCCATGTTAGGCAGGGCTATGACATCAATGACTAGGATGGTTTGCTGGTACTACTGTAACTGAACTTAACATTCATTGCAATGGATGACATCTTTGTTCGTGCATTAGCATGATATATACCCCTGTGGCGAGGTTGTGCATTGTGTCACAAACAGTGTGCCGGGTACTGTTGTATAGTGGTTTGATATAGAGTGTGTGCCAGGCCCTGTTAGTCAGTTGTGGCCTGAGAACCAATATGTGGTATTGAACGTGTGTATCCTCTGACAGACAAACGGATGGTATATATTTCAGTGAAGTGATATCTGTGGTTAAGGGTGTAAAGTGTGCCACAGGACCCGTTCACACATATTGTTCATTTCTCTTTCAGCCTGATGGCCCACCAACGTAACCCTTCTTACACAGCAGAGGAGGAAGAGGTGATCCAGCAAAGCCTGGTGCAGCACTACACACTGTTGTTTTCCAGAAGCAGCCAGCACTAGCATGAGCGGACTGCACTGTGGCAAGATCTTGTTCATTGGGTAAATGACATAGGCATGCATAACCGGACATATGAGCAGGTACGCCATCACTGCAGTGATTTAATTAGACATGTCCAGCGGCGTGTCTGATATCCAGAGACAACAGCTTGCCACAGGTGGTGGGGTGGCCATTCATCCCCCCCTCACCAGAGTGGAGGAGTTGCTCCTAAGCGTGGTGGCTCCCCGACAACAACAGCAACTCCCACAGACATGTGTCATCATGGAGGCTGGAGCCACCCAGCATGTTCACATGGAGCGTGCAGGTAACATGCCCGATCTCTAGACTACAGTTACCTGTATTGTTAGATTATGTCTACGTGAGATGTCTACTGTGTGTTTAGCAGTTGTGCTGCCTAGTGTTGTGCAATACTGATATTTGGAATATTATCTGTACACCTGTGACTGTCGAATGTTGTTCTACTGTAGTTTAGCAAACCCACAGTAGCAATGCCACAGTTGTGGCCACTGACGAACTCTCTCAAATTCTCGTAGGTCCCTCTGGTGTGACAGCAGGGCAGACGATCCATGCTGGTGAGTGTGGTATAACTGCAATGTTGGTAATGAAATGTGCATGTCATAGGTGAGGTGTAGGCCATGTACACGTAACACACCTACGCATAATGTATGCCGCGCATGTTTGCTGTAAGACGTTGCACAGTTCAGTAATGTCAGTAGCTGCCTCAATGACATGCAATGCACAGAGCATCAGACACAGTTGTGGCAACACCGTACTGCACATTGGATAGGCATAGTTGCTACAGCTGTACACAACATAACACATTTATCATACGCAGTACACCTCAACATGCTACATATGGCATTACCACACACCTGCTATAAGGTCACACTTCAGTATCCCACATGTCATCCACACACACATGATAAACCTCAGGGGTAGAGGCCTATCATGGGGCTGTGCAACACTCTTCAACACATAACACAGTCATGTTAGGCAATGCTCCCTATTGGGCACCCACACAACCATGTACAAAGTGGCTGTGTAATTGTGAACATAGCCACAGCACTGCAGTTCAGGTACAGCATGCTAGGCGGTGGTCTGTCACACATTAGTAGCCGTGAGTGACCACATGATGCATGATGATGATGATGGCTCATGGTACTACACCCATCCAGTTACAGTGACCACAGTACTACACATAGCAGTCATTGCTTTGCACCTCAATGTTGTGTGTGTGCAAACATATGCACCTATACACAATATGCATTGCATGTTGTGTGTGTGCTTACATTTGCCAGTATACACAATATGCATAGCAGTCGCCATCTGTACAAGTGACACATATATGTCCTGGAATGCTATTGGGTGTATAGGTCACATGACACACATTGGTTATGTGTGGTGTTTAATGTTGCAGTCGTGTAGCATGCCATGTCATGGCTGGCACCGACATATCTGCAATATGTCCCACACTCACCTTAACCACTGTACAATGGCCATGTCTAGCGTTTGGATTCCTTCACTTCTACATGCACCTCTCATCCCGTGTGTGTACATAGCATGCATGTGCTACACCTGTGCCCAGTATTATCTGCCATGGACACAGACACTGTAATCAGACATGGAAATCTATGTGTCACACAGATAACACATGCAGCCATGGTATGTATACCTGTGAGTGATGGTGCTCAGGGCATTGCAGAGCTGATAATACTTGCACAGCAATGTTGTATCCATGTACAAATTGTGTTCCAGTGTGTGTAGCCAATCACTGAACAACTACACACATGCATCAAAGCCATGTATACTGTCATTAAATAGGGCCATCTACACTCGCACTGCATGGTCTTGAGCAACACATATTCTGCATGCTGACACATGTGAGGTGACTGTTTGCCTTGTGATACTGTCACCCACCTTCACCCACTACTGAGTATGTGTTGGATTGCTGTTGTGTGTGTGTATCTGCTGTAGTGAGGAGTGCATTTGTGTGCATGTGTTCATGTGTGCATGTGTGCATGTGTGCATGTGTTCATGTGTGCATGTGTGCATGTGTTCATGTGTGCATGTGTGCATGTGTTCAAGTGTTCATGTGTGCATGTGTGCATGTGTGCATGTGTGCTAACATCATGTACAGATTGTAAAGTGTGTTTCCTGTCTTCGTCTCACAGGTGCTGAGTTTGGAGTGGCTGAATGCAGCAGGGAACCTGATGTCACGGCCACAAATAGTAGAGATGATGAGACGTGTATTGTGGCACAGGCAGGTATGACAAGGTCTGTTGTTGGTCCACCAGTCAACAGTACACAGTGTTCAACCCCATGTATGTGCACACTCATACTGCCAATACATCCCTCATCACCAATGGCCTTCGCCGAGGGACAGCATATAGTTGGCACTGACCAGGATACTGTGGTACCCATGGCACTTGCATCCCCTCACAGCAGCCATACCTGTATTCCTGGAATAGTACCACATAGGCGGATGTCTAGGGGTTCTCGGGGGAGCACCTCTGGTCGTATTGCCCCTGGCAGACATGCCCTCACAGGTCTTACAACCTCGAGTATGTTCTGGGCTGTAATGCAGGCACAGGCACGTATGGAACAGTACACCAGACAGGGAATAAGGGCACAGAGGGCCCATTACACCGCTATCAATGACAGCATCCGTAACCTTGCCGGTGCCATCTGGAATTACACCGAGGTCATTGATAGACGTTGGGGGGAGACATTAGATGCCCTCCACAATGTGTCTTCCATGAGCCAGGACCATGCAGGATGGGTGAGACATCGACGCGGACGCATGCCAGCAACATCAACAGCTGGTAGTCATTGCGGATAGTCCACTCATCACAGCCACTCCCATAGTGGCAGTGCCAGCCCCAGCAATGCTGGGGCTGGCCTGTCGATTGACCGTCCTAGTAGACCATGTGCATGTGGCTCTGGCCAGTCCCAGCAGGGACATGGGTCCACTCGACATACCTCTGCCTCTGATGATAGTACCCAGTCAGGGTTGGTACCCGATACTGTCTGTAGCACCCCTGCCAGGCACAGGTACTGTGCCCATGGCCAGAGACAGTGATCAGTACAGCCTGGCAGGTACAGTCTGTGGCTGTCCCACAACCTCCTGTATATGGCAGCCACATGGTGGAGCTGTGTGCATGCAGACACACACACATTAACCAAACAACTAGGGCTCACACATACACACACACACACACACACACACACACATTACATCAACATTGGCGCATGCTATACTGTTGTCCCTCACACACACACACACACACACACACACACACACACACACACACACACACACACACACACACACACATGTCGATTGGATGGGTCAGTGTCGGGCTCTGGCAAACCAACAACACACTCTAAGCATGTGATGACACCTGTGCCACCTCCTGTCATCTGTAACATTGATGCAGGAACAGGCTAACATGGTGCTGATGCACAGGGTGACATTATAGCAGTATAGCAATATTAGCACGCTGTCAACAGGAAAGTGTAATGATATCCTTGTAGGTATATCTGAGCAGGCATGATGCATCAAAGCTCTGATTATCAATGTAGCATTGTTTACACCAGTGTTAGGTCTGAGTATTTATTGTCTGGCCATGTGCCACTTGGCTGAAGTGTATAGTGTTGCCAGCATGTGTTAGTGAGTGGACAGTACGTGTGTGATGTGTGCAGTACAGATTCGCAGGTGTACATCTGTGAACATGGTGGGTGCGCACTGTCTGCATGTACGTGCATAGTGGACACATGGAACGTGTGACATACCCTGTTTTACACATTGTTAACATCTCATAGTATCTCTCGATGGCCAGTATGCATTCTACTACAGATATAGTTTCATAGGTTCATAGGGTGATACTAGGCTATCTGCCCTAGCGCATTTATAAGCCTAGCCAGAGTGTGTTTGGCTTTCGCCACCCTTTTAGATTAGTTGACTGTGCCTCTGTATAGTAGGTCACAGAAGGTAGCACTTTTAAGGTTAGTTTACTGTACCTCTGTCAAGCAGGGACACAGAAGAAATCCCAGGGGTAAACTTATGATCTTCCATCCACTCATCAAGATTTCTCTTGAAGAGGGTCAGTGAGGGGCTCTGCCTAACATGGATTGGGAGTTTGTTCCAGAGTGAGGGGATCCTCTAGGATATGAATCTGTCCCTCCAGCATGTCCTATTTACTGAGGTTCAACTCCCTGGAGCGTGTAGCTGTAAGGGATTTGGATTTCCTGAGGTGAAGCATGTCCATTAATTCTGGGTTGGCTTTATACGTCAGACACAGATTGGCTTTATACGTCAGACACAGATTGCCTCTGAGTAGGCAGTATGCAACTGGGTAGAGCTGGAGTTTCTTTAGCCAAACTGCATAGGGCATCTGTTTGAGCCCCTTGATCCTCTTGGTGAGATACTTTTGGGGTCTTTCCTGTTGCTGAAGGTGTCAGGTAAGGTACATCCCAAATGGGGCATTGTACTCAATTATGGGCCTGATAAGTGATGAGTAGAGGGGCACAATGACCTCTCTTGATCCAGATGTGAACTCTTTCATGATAAGGTGGGCTATATAGAAGGTCTTTCTAACCACTTTGGCAATGTTATTGTCAAAGGAAAGATTGCTATCTACTTGGGTCCCCAAGTCCCTAATTACTTCTTCCATACTTAATGGATTACTGCCTATGTGGTAATTTGTGGGCACTTTGTTTTTCCCAAAGGGGATGACTATGCACTTTTTGGCATTTAGCTTTAGGCCATGGCTCTGGCACCAGTTATCTGTCTCTGTGAGACACTTTTGGAGGATGCTTGTGTCAGCCGGATAGTCGATTATAGCACCCAGTTTGCAGTCATCTGTGAACTTGGTCAGCCATAGTCCACCCATGTTAGCCTGTACCTCAGAGAAATATATACCGAACAAGAGAGGTCCCAGGACTGAGCCTTGTGGGACACCACTTGTAACTGGTTTAGAGTCTGACATGGCACCTGCTATTCTGGCCATGTGGGTTCTATCCCTGAGCCAGTTTACAACCCATCTTGTGACGTAGGGGTTGATATTTAAGCTGGTAAGCTTATTTATGATGCCCGAGTGGGGTATTGTGTCAAAGGCTTTTGCGAGGTCCAGGTAGGCTGTGTGGACTACCTTCCCTTCATCTATGGCTTTGGTAACTGTTTCAAAGAAGTCAACCAGGTTCAAGAGGCAAGATCTGCCCTTAACAAAGCTGAATTGGGTAGGATCCAGTGTCTGGAGGTTCCCAATGTCTTTGTTTATGACTTCTATGATGATATGCTCCATAGCTTTGCAGACCAGGCTAGTCAGGCTTATATGGTGATAGTTTCTGGGGTCTGTTGTGGCACCACCTTTGTGGAGTGGGACCACTGTTGCTGTACACCATTCCTTGGGTACATTTCCTGTAGTAAGGCTGAGATTGAACAGTGACTTTATATGAGGGTTTAGTTCTTCTTGGAGCTCATGTAAGATGTAGCCTGGGACACTGTCTTGTCCCACTGATGCTGTGTTTTTCACTTTGGAGAGGGCAGCTCTCACCTGTGCATCTGTGATCTCAGGAAAGCTACACTCTGTTGGGATAGACATTTGCTCTTTTGGGGGGGAAGGGGGAGAGAAGTTTGCACTGAACCTTTCTGCCAGGATGTTGGCAATCTCTATGGGTTCAGTGTATTTTTTGTCATTTTGCACTAACTCAGAGCATATCTGGGAGTTGCCTCCCAGGTTTCTGACATAACTAAAGAAGGCCTTGTGATTATCTTTAGTGTCTTGTGCAATTTTTCTTTCGCAGCTGGCCTTAGATGATTTTATGAGGGATCGTAGTTTCTTGCTAGTACTGATCAGTGACGCCTTCCCTTTTTGGGATTTTGCTCTGTCATGTAGTAGATTTATCCTTCTGTTGTATAGCTTATTTATGGCCAGGGTCCACCAGAAAGGTCTCCTGCCTTTGGAGGAGTGAGTCTTGGTTTTATTTGGGATAGCATGCTCCATTCATTCCTGTAGGTGTCCATAGAATTATTTTGTAAAGGATTCTGCATTTTGGGCCATATTTTCCACTGACCCGGGGGCTTTGAAGGATTCCAGCTCAGTTTTGAGAAGTGTGAAGTTTGCTTTTGAGAAGTTCTTCACCGTGGTTTCCTTGGCTAGGGGTGGAGATGGAATATGGATGTCCAGTGAGATTTGTTTATGGTCTGATCTTACCAATGAGGGGTATACTTCTGGTGTGGAACATAGAAACCCCATGTTGGTGATGACCAGATCCAATATGTTTTTCCCTCTTGTGGGAGTGGTGACCAGTTGTTCCATAGCATTTGAGTTTATAAATTCTAGGAACAGTTGGGCGAGGGTGTTTGGGCTTGAGTAGTTTTCCCAATCGATGTTTGGGTAGTTGAAGTCACCCAATATAATAGTGTTTGGAGAGACCTTCATATTCTCCAGTGTTCTCAGGAAAGCTGAGTGAGGTTCCTGTATTTGGGAGGGTGGTCTGTAGCAGGCTATGAACTGAAAGGCAGTTTTCCCACTGTTAGTTGCACATGGATGGTCTCCGATGCTTCGTGCAGTGCCACTAACCTGGAGGTGTGGGTATCTTTGATAAATATGGATACTCCATCTCCTTTTGTGGTTCGGTCCGAGTTTTGGGGCCGGAAAGCATGGTATGAAGTATAACCTGTTAGTGCTGGGGTGCTCTCGGGAGCCTTGAACCAGGTTTCTGTTACTGCACAGATATGATATTCTCCATACTGAAGAGAGTCTCGAGTGCATGCATCTTGATATGTACTAACATGGGTACACATGTGTGTATGACATGGGTTGACACTATGCTGTGGGTGATACTGTTAATATCTGTCAATGTTTTGCATTCTGGTAGTATACTCAACCTCAACAGCATGACTATAACCAATCATTAGATGATGTCCTGACAACTGACACACAGTTGTAGGGAACTCAGTAACAGTGGGATTCTTCCGGTACTATACTATAACAGTAACCAGTGGTATTGACCGACACCCGTTCCTGGGACCACACCTGTTTGGCATATAGGCTTCTTAGGTACATGCAAACACACTAGGGATATGTCCATCCACATCTGTAAATGCATGCATTGGCCTACAATGCATTCTTTGGATGGGACACATATCGTACACAAGGGTATCATACAGACAGATACCTGTTGCCCGACACATGCTCTATTGCACTAAGCCGACTATGGCATAGTCATCCACATTTACTATACATACAATCCTGACAGTACCACATAGGTGGTAGCCCCCAACATGTATGTTGGGTACCAATGTGTACCTACAGCCATGTGTTATGTCATCTGTCCCTTGGTATCCACATATCCAGAAGTATTGTGGAGTCCCTCACATAAGACATTAGGGGCCTGAATGCATATCCACAAGGCTGTTGTACACCTATGATGACTGTCCATTATTGCCAGTCGTTGTTGTGTATGAACATGTCTGACATATACCCCAGGCATGTACCCTCACTCACACTACTCTATAGTAACTGTCATGGGTGTGTGTGGCACAGATAGCCTTGGCCACAGATCACTACAGTGGCCGGCCTTGTCACATACATAGATATGTGACCTATGATCTGAGAAGCAGCGGCACAATCTGTCAAAGGAAACAAATGTATTCTTGTAGTATGTAGGCTTCACACCTATGTACTAACTGAGGTCACATGCACATATATTTATTTGCCACACAGGTACCTGATGTGTGCAATGCACATACTGTTTCAATCCTGATATGTCATACTATAGTAAAAGCAAAACCCACATCCCATTGACCAACAATGTCACACACTCAGCAATTGCAGGTTTCAAACCCTTACCTAACTATGTTGTGATACTAGAGGGATACGCTTTAACACGGCACACTATATGCTTTACTGGGTGTTTTGTTTTCCCCTGCTGTATTTGTAGGATGCTGACATCATCAGACTTTCCAAAGAGGAATGTACCTCTTTTAATGTGTTTTCCCAGTCTCCAAAAAGGGCACTCCTCTCAAAGGAAATCACACCCATACTGCGAGCATTTGTAAGATTCAAACCTCTACCTAGCTATGTTATGATACTAGAATGCTACGCATCAACACGGCATGATATATGCTTTACTGGGTGCTTTGTTTTCCCCTGCTATATTTGTAGGATGCTGACATCATTAGACTTTCCAAAGAGGAATGGACCTTTTTTAATGTGTTTTCCCGGTCTCCAAAAAGGGCAATCCTCTCAAAGGAAATCCCACACATACACCCTAACTGTCGGCAATTGCAGGATGTAAACCCCTACCTAACTCTTTTATGATACTAGACAGATACGCATTAACACAGTGCGCTACATCCTTGACTGTGTGATTTACTTTCTCCTGCTATATTTGTAGGATGCTGACATCATCAGGCTTTCCAAAGAGGAATGTACCTCTTGTAATGTGTTTTCCCAGTCTCCAAAAAGGGCACTCCTCTCAAAGGAAATCACACACACATACACACAGCCCCACCACAGTCAGCAGTTGCAGAATTCAAACCCCTGCCTAACTAGATTATGATAGTACAGTGACACACATCAACACGGTGCGCTAGATGCTTTACTGGGTGATTTGTTTTCTCCTGCTAAATTTGTAGGATGCTGACATCATCAGACTGGACATGGTAATGTGTGTACACTTTGTTTTATGCAATCCCAGGAATGAGCCATGTGGGTCGGCAGGTGTCAACAGCTTGAACAGGACCACATAATTCTAAGCTTGTGTGATCTATCTGTGGACAAATTGACATTCCTTCATATGTCAACACATATTTATGCACAGATTGTTGGTTTTGTAGATACGACATGTATCTGGGATGTTGATAAAGGGTTATTCAAAGTCTATGTGAGACATGTGTAGCTCCGTTCAGTGATGTATGTCCTGGGTGGCTGCCTTGCAAACAGTCTAGCATGTTTGGGAACCATGATCTGCACATGAACATACCACAGTTGGTACGATTGTGTGTTTGTCAGCTTCCAATAGCTCTGTTTATGACTTCAACCATGATGGACTCCATGGCCTTGCAGATCAGACATCATAGGCTTACTGGACTATACTTCCCATGGTGTGTTGTGCACCAACACTTGTGGGGAGAGCCATATGTTGCTGTAACACATTCAATGGTTCCAGATCCTGTGGAGAGGGTGAGTCTCAACAGACTGTTCAGGTGCAGGGTCTGTTTGTTCTGTAGTTCATTCATGACACATATATTGAAACAATGTAATCCAATTGCTGCCATGCTTTCGGCTTTGGGGGGAGTTGTTCACCCATTCTACATGTGATATCTCCAGGCATGATGATAGGGACTTTCGTCAGTGGGAGGTAGGTATGTATATATGGGCCTGTCTGACAGGATGTCGGCATTGTCAGTCAGGTACAGTTGGCCCTGACTCAGGACATATATGAGTGTACATTGCTATTTATGACATAGCTGAAGGAGGTGTCATAATTCCGTCTGGACTACTTCGCAGCTACTCTTTACAAAACACCGACAAACCTGAGCACTAATCCCTGTTATACTCTTTTACACACTTAACACCCTACTGATCCTTTGTGATCAGTCTACAGAGTATGTCATCATAATATCCTGGCATGTCCAGGGGTCGGTTTTGTGTGTACTCTCCAGTCCAGCTGGTGAATATTGTGATTTTGACACAATGTCACAACTGCCTCATGTACACAGACAGCCTTCTCCTCCTCCTCCCAACAAACTCAGATATATGTGAGAGATGCAACTATATAGACAAACAGGAGGCTGAGCTCTCTCGACCCATGACTGGCACAGTCTATCAGGTGGTGAAGGTAACCACACACACCACATATCAGTCTCACATAAACCTATAGCGACAGCAATCAAACCACATTATCACACATAAACATACTCGGAGGCTCTAAATAAACTCTGCCTAAGCAGCAGAGACCTCCAAAGCAGACACACAAACAACTGCTACCCCACTACAATACCCACATATCACAAAGTTCACAATGTCAGTGTGCCACACAGTCACTGCCCTTCGGGCTAAGCAACACACCTAATACACTTGTAATAGGTGACATTTATTGTCAAACACATGGTCACTTTGAGCTGTCTGTCGGGTGCCAGGATCCGGCACATAACACATGCACTCAGGTCACTCCAAAGCAAGTACAGAAATGGCTCCATCATTGTCCATGCTGGTGCGTAAAACCTCAGACGTTCCTCCCTGGACCACATGGCATGATACATAGAGGAACTCTCTGATCATGTAGGCCAGGCCAGTATGACCCTGACCTTGTGTAGCATCTTACACTCACCAAGTATGATGTCACAGTATACAGACAAACTTATCACGTTTAACAGTTGGCTAACATATTTGTGTCATTCAAAGGGAATCCAGTGTCTGTCAGCCTTGGGTGACATGCTCGACATGCCACGTAGTTTCGCTATGGACAGCTTGCAACTGTCACCCTTGGACTTTTGAATACTGGCTAAGGCTCTTCCTACCACCATACTGCCTTTTTTAAGCGGGGCTCAAAAGACAAACCCACCTCCATAGACATTACAGAGTAAATGAAACTAAGGGTAATGCTGCTCAACACCAGATGTGTTACCCTCAAATTGCACCCACTCAGGACTCTCCTCAGTATGGAGAGTAGCGATATCTGTGCACTAACAGATGCCTGGTTCAGGCTCACAAATGCACACCGGCACTACCAGGTTATATTTCATACCTTGCTTTCTGACCACAAGACTCAGAACAGACAACACAAATAGGGGGAGTATCCATATACATCACAGATAAACACACCTCCGGGTTAGTAGCACTGCACGAAGCATCGCAGACCATTAATATGCAACTAACATTGTGCAAAACTGCCTTTCAGTTTGTTGCCTGCTACAGACCACCCTCCCAAACTCAGGAACTGCACTCGGCTTTCCTGGGAACACTGGAGAATATGAAGGTCTCCCAAAACACCATTATATTGGGTGACTTCAAATACCCAAACATTGACTGGGGATACTACTCAAGCCCCAACACCTTCGCCCAACAGTCGCTACTATTTGTAAACTCATATGCTATGGAACAACCGGTCACCACACCCACAAGAGGGGAAAACATATTGGACCTGATCATCACCAACATGAGGACTCTATGTTCCACACCAGTGATATACCCCTCATTGGTAAGGTCAGAACATACATTTATCTCACTGGACATCCATATCCTGTCCCCACACCCATCCTGGGTAATCTTGGTGAACTTCTCATAAGCAAACTTCTCACTTCTCCAAAGCAAGTTGGTATCCTTCAGAGAACTTGGGACAGTGGTAAATACGGCTCAGACTGCTGAATCCTTTACATACACATTCTATGGACACCTAGTGGACTGCATGGATCGTGCTATCCCAAATAACAACAAGACTCACTCCTCCAATGGCAGGGGACCTGTCTGGTAGACCCCGGCCATTAATAAGCTATACAACGACAGGAGGAAGTTACTACATGATAAAGCACAATCCCAGACAGGGAAGGCATCTGTGATCTGTACTAGCAGACAGCTACGATCACTCCTGAATTTATCTAAGGCCTGCTTCTAATGGACAGTTGCACCAGACACGTAGGACAATCACAAGGCTTTCTTCAGTTATGTCAGGAACCTGGGTGGAAACTCACTGATATGCTGTGAGTTACTGCATACTGACTAAACATACCCTGAACCAACTGACATCGCCAACATCCTGGCAAAAAGGTTCAGTGCAGATGTCTCCCCCCCATCCCCCCTAAGGAGCAACTATCCATCCCAACAGAGTGTAACCTCCCTGACATCACAAATAAACAGGTGAGTGCTGCCCTCCCCAAAGCGGACAACACAGCATCAATGGGACCAGACGGTGTCCTGGCCTGCGTCTTACACGAGCTTCATGACAGACGTAACCCTCACATTATGTCACTGTTCAATATCAGAGTTACTACAGGATATGTACCCAAGGAATGGCATACAGTGACAGTGGTCCCACTCCACAGAGTTGGTGCCACAACAGACCACAGACAATATCGCCCTATAAGCCTAACTAGCCTGTTCTGCACAGCTATGGAGTGTATTGTCATGGGACTCATACACATAGACATCGGGAACCTACAGACACTGTGTCCTACACATTTCAGCATTGCTGTGGGCAGATCTTGCCTCTTGAAACTGTTTGTATTCTTTAAACGGTTACCAGGTCCATCGACGTAGGGACAGTTGTCCACACAGCCTACCTGGACCTTGCAAAACCTTTCAACACAATACCCCACTCGGCCATTATGCATAGGCTCACCAGCATCGATATCAACACATATCTCACACGATGGATTGCTACCTGGATCAGGGATAGCACCCACATGGTCAGTATTGCAGGTGCCATGTCTGACTATACACCAGTTACACGTTGCATCCCACAAGGCTCAGTCCTGGAACCTCTCTTGTTCAGTATATATTTGTCTGACATACAGGCTAACACAGGAGGAATATGGCTGACCATGTTCGCAGATGACTGCAAACTGGGTGCCATAATCAACTCTCCAGCTGGCACATGCATACTCAAACAGGGTCTCACAGAGATGGATGACTGGTGCCTGAGCCATGGCTGACAGCTAAATACCATTAGTTGCATAGTCATCCCCTTTGGGAATAACAACATGCCCACACATTACCACATAGGTGGTAATCCATTACATACAGTAGATGTTGTTAGGGGTTTGGGGACACAACTTGTTCATACTGTCGCCTTTGACAATCACGTTGCCAAAGTGGTTAGACAGACCTTCTATATAGCCAACCTTATCCCATATGGTTTCACATCTAGATCAAGTGAGGTCATTGTGCCCCTATACTCATCACGACCATGCTTGGTTACAATGCCACATTTGGGATGTACCTTACCCGACACCTGCAGCAACTGTACTGGCCATAAATGTTCCTCAACAAGCAGATATAGGGACTCACATGGATGCCATGCACAGTTCGGATACAATAAATCCAGCTCTACTCAGTAGTTTACCGCCTACTCAGATGTGATGTGTGCCTGTTGTTTATGGAAATACCCAACCCAGAATTGATGGACATGCTCCTCAGGATATCCGACTCCCTTGGAGCTACACACTCAAGGGACATATACCTCAGCACAGATGTTAATAGGACATGCTGGAGGGACAGATTCTTATCCCAGAGGCTCCACTCACTCCGGATTGTAATCCTGGTTTCGCATAGGCAGAGCCACCCACTGACCACCTACAGGAGACATCTTGACAACTGGATGGGTGATCGTATGTTTACCCCTGGGATATCTTCTGGGTCCCTGCTAGACAGAGGCACACTCAACTAAACGTAAATGGGCTATCTTGTGTGACCTACTATTCACAGGCACAGTGTAGTAATCTGACAGGGTTGCGAAAGCCAAACATACTCTGGCTAGGCTTGTACATGCCCTAGGGCAGATAGTCTAGTATCGTCCTCTGAACTTATGATAATGTTTGGGATGCACAATGTTTATTGCTGGCACTGTTTACAGGTTTTTATCATCTTTGCTTTCCCAGTTTCTATGAAAAACTTAGGTATCTGCAGAACATATTTGATTATGACTGGGTTCCACTATAATATATATATGTGTCTGTTTTCATATAACTGTGTGCACAGGGTGGATTGCTGGATAGTGAGAGGTTCCTGGGTTAACACATGCAACTGCCAGATATGTGTGGCCCACTGCTGTACTCAGACATGGCCTAAGTGTGTGAGCATGCCCAGTTCAGGCTTTCCGTGTTTTGTTGCCTGACATTTGTCTCATTTATTCAAGTGTGTGAGCATGCCCAGTGTGACCTTTCAGTATGTCGCTGTCTGAGGTCCACTACATTTGTTGATGTGTATGAACATGACCAATATTAACATTTATACTGTGTGTGTTGAAAGTCAGGTTCTATTCTTACTGCAGGACTCACCTTTGTGTCATAACTCGACAGGGATTATGCTGTGCCTGCAGGGTTTCCATGAGATACTTTGCATAGACTTATCAACATTTCTTCATACAGGCTGACCACTGCAATACTGCTATGGTTTAGTGGTTTAGTACTATAACTATAGTGCATAGTATCCTGGGTGCAAGGCCCATCGCTGCTTTATATTTTCATGCTGAGCAGACCAGACTGCTTAAGGGCCAGTAGAGCAAATATGAGCATGTTGGCTTTTGTTCAGCTATGCCCTACTTAGACCAAGCCTGTCCAACATTGCTCAATATTAACCAACATTACTGGACGTTGCCCAATATTACTCAACATTGACCATAGTTGTGCTAGTTGGTGTGTGCGATTTTGTTTACATATACTACATGGTGGTAAATGCTGTTTAGCACTGCTTTATATTGCTTAACACATGGCAATCATGCCTCAGGTGGTGCTGCAGGGCTGCCTATGTCGGATGCACATACTACACTCCCTATACATGTTTGAAAGCAGGTAGTGTCAACTTAGGCATCGCTTTTACTATATGTGCGAGTCAGAGAGAGGTATAATTTCCAGAGTTCCTACTGAGCCAGTGTATGTGCTATGCGTTGCCTCTTTGCCAAGGCCAAAGCATACTGGGCTCACCTCCTTCTGCCTACTGGGGCAGGCACAGGTTGTTCCTCCTCCGAGTCATGCTCTGCCTGTGATGGCCTTGGCAATGGTGGGGGGCTGTTTGGCCCGGGCCTATGCTGGTCCTGCTGCAGCTGTTTTCGCAGGATCATATTATGTAGCATAGCACATACCATGACAATTTGGGTACATGTACTTGGTGAGTACTGCAAGGCTCCACCAGATGTGTCCAGGCACCGGAACCGTGACTTGAGCAGCCCAAACACATGCTCGATTACATTTCGTGTTTGTGCATGTGCCTCATTATGGCGTTCCTGTTCAGGTGTGTGTGCATTCCTGATGGGTGTCATCAGCCACGGCTCCAGTGCATAGCCAGCATCACCCACTAGGTGACCATGTGGGATGTCCCCATTGGCAAATGTCTGGTACAGCTGCGTCAGATGCCAGATATGGGAATAATGGTAGCTTCCAGGGCAGCCAGCACACACATTCAGTATTATGCCCTGGGCATCACACACAACCTGGCAGTTGATGGAGGGGTAGCTCTTGCGGTTGAAGTAGACCCTACCCTGCTCACCGGCTGGTGCTTTGATGCATATGTGCATGCAGTCTATTGCACCCACTACCTCAGGGTATTCCCCTATTTGCTGGAAGAGATGCATATTGCTGGCCAATACCTCACAGGAATTTGGGAAATATACATGATCACCGACATGTGCTGACATGGCATCCAGGAACTGGTGCAGTACCCTGGATGCTGATGCCTGTGATATCCCCATCTTATCACCAGTTGGACCATGGAAGGTACCTGTTGCTAATATTCTTAGGCCAACATGTACCTTGGTTTCCACTGGGATGGGTTCTCCTCTGCTGGTTCTGTGTGTGAGGCGTGGCCTGCACAGTTCAACAATTTGCTGCAAGAGGTCTCTGTCCACTCTATAGTGCTCCATTATCTCCAGCTCATGTAGCCCCTGGTAGGTTACCCTGGGCCTGTACACTCTTCTCCATCTCCTCACTGTGGGTTGTCCAGCAGCATTCACATTGTCACCACCCTCAGCATGTTGCATATGTCGCCTTATAACAGCAATGGCAGCCCCTAACATTTCTTTGCCTCAGTAAAGCTTTTTCAGTTTTCACTTCTATTAGCTTACTGCAGTGTTGCAGTGTCGCTTGAGAGAAACATAATGGACTGTTGTTTGCAGTGTTTTAAGTGCTGGGCTGGGCTGGGCTTGTGTACTGCCTGTGTAATTGCCTGCTTCTGATTGTTTTCACCTGCTAGCTCTGCTAGTACTCCCTGGTAGCTTCCTACTAATTGTTGTGCTTCCTTTTTCCTTTCGGTTTCCTCGGGGGGGGCAGCGCCATGCACGCAAGTGCAAACACGCTCACAGCAGCTCACACTCGCGCACACATGCTTACATGGACTAAAACTTACTTATTCTTGTAAAAACGTGCACATACCAGTGCAAACACACTTACAACACTTTAAACAGCCTTATACATGCTTACCCCAGCTTAAACATGCGCACTCACACTTATACGTGCGCACACTGTCTTATTCGGGTTTACAGGCGCACACCCGTGCGCATACATACTCAGCAAGAAACTTTGGGGTTATCCACGGCATACACCTTCAATTTCTTGCCTTTACCTAGCCTACCTGTTGACACACCTCTTTCAATGATGTGTAAATGACAGCTGGCACATGCCACTCTGCTCCAATGAGCTTACTTTCTTTCATACATACCCCCCTCGTGATGTCACCTATCTTCTACTCTGTTACTCCCCTTATCCTATTCCTACACTCCACTGACTGTGCTCATTTGCTATGTAAACTTGCAATTCACTATCCTAAACCTCATTTGCACTGGATTGCCTACTAATGCTTGGTTACAACTCTTAGACTGAGCTTCCCCCCTTAGCAACCTCTACTCGGTGGCCATGTTGTCTTCAGCCTGCCATTCACTTGCATTGTAAATTCTTATTAGCATTAAAATCCATATTGTGGATCTTCATTATTGATTTTCTGTTTTTTAGAGCTCAGCGCATTTGCGCGGCGCTGCACTAAACCCCACAGATTGGGATGAAAAAAAAAGGTTTTTTTTTTTATTTTGCATCACTTAACGTTGCCAATGGCTGTATTTTTGGCCATTGGCATGCTTACTCATGTAAATGCATCCTTTTTTTTTTAGCTGTCACGGCTCCGTTTTGCTATTTGCAGAACCGTACTCAGTTGTCAACTGATTACATTTTTGCAAATAACACTACTCCTACTCGGACAGGTTCGGGTTTCCTGGATTGCAAATTTACCTCATTTGCATAGCTTTCACCTGCAATTGAGGTAATTTGCATATCCAAGCCCTGTCCATGTAGGACTTGTTTAAGGAGCTCTGTTGCACGCCCCTACCGGCTGTTCCTGGATCGCTCGGTGGACATGTTGGCTGCATGGAGTCTTACTCTACTCTTAGACTCTGTGCAAGCCTTTGTGAATCTGGCCCATATTTTTAACTGTTCACTTTTGAAATTAAAACCGATAACTAATTAAGATGAAGTAAATTCTGAACAAAGGGAATAATAATTCTAAATAGACTCTAGAGCACTGCCTTTATAAACATTCCGTCCTCCCACATTCATACTTATTAAATCTTTAGTTGTCATATTTATAAAATAAAGGAGTCAGAAAAAGTAAAAGTTGTGAGAGTGAGAATATGAGAACTGTATAACTGTAATGTAACTGCTATGATTTTTTTATATTCAATATAGCATTAACAACCAAGAAAGAAAAACTGATACATTGTACTTGGCTTTCCTCAAAGGTTATAATATTAACTGTTGTAGCAATGAAGCTATTGCTTACAGTTCTATTTAATTTAAAATAGAAAAAGTTTTAACTTTAGTTGTTTCCTTAAAGGATAGCAACCTTTTTTTAAAATATATTATACAGAAATGTGATTTATTATTTGTCCCTAGGCATTTTTTTCTTTAATTGACCAGTCATTTTTTGCAGCTTGTATCTTTAATGGTGTACTGATGTCCATTACTTCAACTGTGTTTAGTAGGTTCTCTTTCTGGACAAAGGATGTAGCTTTTTTCCAATGAATCAAATGTTTTTTTTCCCCTTCAGGTAGAAGTCTTAGTTTTGCAGGGAATACCTCGTGGGTTTTGGTTCCAGCCTTCTTCGGGGATTTTAGTAATGGTATGCAAGCTTTTCTTTTCAATATCACAAGGTAACAGAAGTTATTGTCATATCTAATTACTGATTCTCCTAGTTTTCGAGGTGAGGCAGACCAATCTGTTTTTAATACATTATCCTTGTCTTAGCTGGAAAAGAATTTTGCTATAATGGATCTGGGATGTGTCAGTTTTTTTTTTGCTTTTTTTTTGGAGATACTATAACCAAAGATCTGTGTGCCCTTTCAGTTCTGAAGGAAAGGGCTTCTGGAATATTAAGTATTTTGGGTATCCAAGATGATAGAAAAGTCAACATATCTTCACCCTCCATTTGTTCCGGGATCCCATAGATTCTGATGTTGTTTCTTCTTACCTTATTCTCTAAATCATATATTTTCTCCATTAATTTATTGTTCTGCTGTAAGATGAATTCTGTGTTGTATTCATACATCCCAACTGTACAGATTTTAGCAGAATGTCCAGATTTTTGCCTCATATTTTGGTGTGTTCCTCCTAAAATCTGTATTTTTCTGGCAAATAGCTGGGGATTGAAGTCATTACTAATGAAAGACTCCACATCCTTAAGAAAATTCATGCTAATGCAAAATCTATTATTCTATTAACTTTCTAAGTTTGTAAGAGCAATATTTAAAATCTGTCCCTATTTGTCACCCCATCATTTTAGGTTTTGTCCAGATTTTTTGCTCTAACAGATTGAGAGGTATGGTTGTATTCTCCTTTTGATAATATGCAGTCTGTGTCAGAAACTGAGTCTTCTACGGTAGTTTTTTGAGCTTTCTGCTATTTAATTACTTCATTAATTAACTCAGTTTGTTTGGTGCAGTCTTCTTTTATTTTTATCCATTTTGAAGTCAGGTTTGTCTATTTTGAGAGCTGGATCTTGAATAGTGGAGAGGACTGACCACAATTCTTTCTTCATTGTATTTTCTTGTTGAGCATTCTTAGAGTAGCTCATCATCTTTCAGTGAAACTTTTCCCTCTTGAAATTTGACAGGAAAATATAATAAATACTTCTTGTTTTTATACCAGAATGATCCTCTGCACATGCAGTTCACCAGTTCAATAATTTTTAGTAGTTTTGGTATAGCCAACAATTTAATTCTGTAATGAATGATTGTATGAATCAACACAAAGATACTGTGCTGCTATCAGCTTGCCATCTTGGCCATGCCCCTCTGTCAGTTTTTGTTTTTTAGCTGAGATCAAGATGTAATACTTCAGCTACACTCAGGAGTTTTACCTGGGCAACACATGGAGGTTAACCTTGTAGGGGGCTCACTGTTCCGGTGCCATAAGTATGTAAAACCTTAGCAAGGCCAGCAATTAGAGGAAATATTTCCTGGACTGCTTCTTCAAAATTATTAGACTGATAGTCAACTCTTAAACTTCTAATGATTTGATTGTCCCTCCTAGGCTACCCCCAGGGCTTGTAAACTATGGTGTATCTGTGGTTGGCAAAATAATCTGACTTCTTTTGGAGAGCGCAGAAATAAGACAGCCTTCTATATTTGTTATTCTTTTATCAAATTATAGAAATTGTACCCTTTAGATTATAAAATATTTTGTAAAGCATTTTGAAAATAAAATAGTTAACTCATTACAGCCTATTATGCCTCCAGGCATTTCTGCAGTTACCTCTTACCGATGCCTTTAAGAGTCAAATATTGCTTGTTCATACTTGCATTAATAATTCCAAAACCATGTTACTTACAAGGTATCAGATGATTTCATCTTAAAGCATACATGATGGCAAACAGAACTGTACTGATATCTGACCTTTGTTTAATGCAGCTAGAGATACTGAATATTATTTGATCTTTGTTTATTTGTATTGTAATAATTTTCATATTTCTCTAAATATCTTAACATTCAGTTAACACAGACAAAACTACGTAGTCTCATATGAAAGCTCACAGCTGAATAAAATCCTGCTGGCAGTATGTGTCTTGCTTAAATGGTTACTGAGATATCATAAGCTGTTTATACAACATTACAAAACTAATATTCACTGCATTTATTTTGGCTTATAAAATCCAGTTTAAAGCATCAAATGGAATGAATACTACCAATGTAAAGATACATTTATCCTGAATAGTCTGCCATTTACAGTTTTCTAGTAGCACTTATGATTCCAGAGATTTTGAATATTTGTTTGAACTGTAAGGTGATAACTTCATTTTTTAAAGGATCAAGCCACACCCACTGGGAGTTAAAAGTTCACACTCTAAAGAGCTGTAGTGGTGCTGCGGTAGCATTGTCGCCTCACAATAAGACGCTGTCCGGTTCAATTCTCAGGTAGAGTGTCTTCTGCGTGGAGACATGCGTGAATGGGCGTACCTTCGTTGAAGGTTGTGCGTCAGGCCTGGCAAGCTGGTACATAAAAATCAACTGCCAATCATTAGCAGACTGGAGTTCCGCTGTGGCGACCCCTAACCGGGAAAAGCCGAAAGATGCAAACAAACTCTAAAGAGCTGTAGCTGAGGGAATGAGTTAATGTCATTTCATAAACTACAAGTAGATGAAATTAGTGGTATTATTTCTTTTGTCAAGGTTGAAACAAATATATCAGCAGATTTATTTGAAGAAATAAGAAAATCTCACTGACTTGCTAAACTATTATTTCATAGTAATGGACTCTTTTAGCTCAAGGCTAAAGGAATGTCAATCATTTAGTAGAATATTATATTGGCCCTTCATGTGAACAGAAATTTGACAATCTTTTTGCAGGTATTCTCATTAAACACGGAGAGCATTCAGAAAGATTGAGTGCTTATATAAATTGTAAATTAATCTGCGCTACTATTTTTATTTGTATCTAGCTTCATTGAATGTTGCTAAATACAAATTGCAAAAATATGTATTTTATATGTAAAAAAAGCCAGTATAGAAACTTTCTAAGAAACTAGATAAAAATTTTAGAAAATATCTCACATCAACTAGTGTTTCACATAAGCAGCACAATACACTTTCTTGAATGCTATCTAAGGTTTTTGTTGTTGTTTTCACTGGGAGCTTATATGGGAGATCTGGGTATTATATTTGATTTATTTTTGCAAAGACCAGATAATGTGCAGTCCATTAACTGAGACTAAGGTCTGCCTGTTTTATTTTGGACAAATAATTTATTATCAGGTACAGGCTTAGGGCTTGTCTAGCAAGTATAAGTAAGATGCAAGTTTCCCGATCCTTGAAAAACAGTTGAAGGCACTAGCTTTGCTGTGTCCAGATGAGATGGGATTTGAAAACATAAATGGTGTTGATGCTGGGACCAAAGAGATTTCCAATACTACTGTATAGTTCTTATGTGGAGTCTTACCAGGGGTATCGTAAAAATCACAGATGCCATAAGACCCACACTCTCAAGGTATTAACTCACACTAACCAAAGTCTGAGTGGAAAACCCTAGAAATCTAAATAAGGATCTATTTTTTTTTTCCTGTGGGAAAAAAAAAACTCTTTGAACTGAGGAGCCTAGTTGACATCCCAGGAACATAATCCTGTGTGAGGGAGTCAATAAAGACGTTTGACTATTGTCTTGGAATCCCAGCTTGTGTAAGAGATCTCTTACCCAAGACAAAAAGATTCACAACACTTTGAAAAAGACTCTGCAAAGATAAGCAAGTCATCTAAATATGGAAAAAAATGTGGATACCGTGTAGCTTTCAATGATCTATAACTGGAGCTAGACACTGTATGAACACTCGTGTTGCAGTGGAGAGGCCAAAGCTTAAGGTAGAGGAAAAGATAATGGGATCCAGACATACAAAGCCTTAAGAAATGTCTGAAGTCCGGTTGAATACGGATGTGAAGATAAGCATCTTATATGTCTACTGTTACCAAAAACCTTGAAGGATGAAAAAGAGGTAATAGGTTATGAAGTGACATCATTTTAAATTGGGGAACTGTCACAAACAGAAAGATCCAGAACTGGTCTCCAAGCATTTTCTTGATTTGGCACCAATAATTTCCTTGAATAACAATCCTTTCCTGCTTGGTAAGGAGGAACTGGTTCTATCACTCTTTGGGACAATATGTGATGAAGAACAGGAGGAAACAAAAGAGTCTGATCTGCAGGATAATGAATACCCCTCTGAAAAGGAGGAATTTCCTTCCTGCTGCCATGCTGCTGTATCTTGACAAATAATATTCAGAACCCAATTGTATGAAGCAATCTGTTGCCAACGAGAAAAATGGAGATTAAGACTTTCTAGAAGAAAAATGGAGCCAGTGTGGTAGTGGGTCAAAAGGTCTCTTGAGTAGTCATTCAGACATATTGGACTGTCCTTGATTTTTGGAGGTGAGAGATGTATTTTTGGAACTCCCTTGCCATTCCTTCTTAAATATCTATTTACTTGAATTCCGATGAGACTGTTTATTCCGTTTTCTGTAAAAATGGATGAGGGGAAAGAAAATCCCTTATACAATTTGCAAAAGGAGAGCTGAAAAATCTTAGAAAATCCCTTGATCACCTTTTTTCTTTCACCACATTTTTTGATCACCTGTGCAACTCTGAGGAGCCAAACTAAATCTCTACCCAAGGGAGAATTTAAAATCTAGTTTTTAGCATTATCTGAAAGGTTCTAAGAAAGCAGCGATGCAAATCTCCTTAAAGCAGTATTAGTGGACATAGCCCTAGAAGACGTATAAACAGAGTCATACATATATTGCAAACAATGAGTAGTGACCTGTGTAAAAGAATAAACTGTTATTTAAAGCAGATTTTTCCTCACAAGAAGAAAGTGCAGATAACGCATCCCTCACACTCTCACAATTTATCAGAACAAACTTTAATATATGAACCTGACAATTCAAAATTCTGAAAAAAAACCCAAAGTTGCAGAAACATACATTCCCCCTTACATATCAATAATTGTCCTGCCCTTACCAGAAAGAGTAGGATTGGAATTAACTAAATGTTTAGCAGCAGTGGGATTAACTAAAGTTATAGCTGTTGGGTCAGGTTTTGGAATAGTGCATAAAAATGTAAAAGCTTAAGGAATTTTACACATCTTGTCTGCCTTTTGGGGGGCAGCTGGCTGACTAACAGGAAACTGCAAGCAGCAGCACACACATACTCTAAAGCTGACAGAACAAGAGGAATGAGTGTAGATTCTGGAAAATCCTTCTGAAAAACTAATAGCATTTTCTGTGGGACAGAGAAACCTCAGTGTTCTCCTACTGAAAGCACTGGCACATTCTAGCAATGCTCTCAGAGGAAAGGAACACCCCACTGAGAGAATCAGAAATTGAGCTCTCCTCCGAGTCAGAATCAGAAATCTGAGGGGAAAAAAATGAATCCATCCCTGCATCTTCTTTTTCTGATTCGGAATCTTGAATCTTTTCAGGAAGACAATCCCTGTTTCTTTTACCAGTGAATACTTTGCAAGAAGGATCAGTAGCCTGAATTCACGCCTGAGACAGTCCCAGTAAACTACTCCTATCCAAAGAAATTTAAGGAGAAGTAGATACATGCTTGATCTCCTGTTTCTTTTTGACAGGACAAATGGGGCCAACCCTGATACTTATGGCTGCATTTGCTTCCCTAGGGAAGGGCACAGCATTCTGACACAACAGGGAAAACTTCCCTGTTCATTCTCTCAGGACTAACAAGAGTGTCTCTTCCTTGACCACTGAGGGAACTCCAACAGCCACAGAGGATGTGAATAACCCCTGGATCATAATGGCTGTAGGTGATACACAAGAGGGATCCAGGGTAAGAGATGATTGGTCTGTGGTACATGAAATGGCCACAGCAGAGTCATCCAGCTGCAACTGAGACAAATTACTAGCCTGCAGAAGTGGAAAAGGCAGTTTGATTAACTTTTTTCTTTTTGTGACTGGAAGAAGGACCAACTATGGGACTGTTAGTCTGTTTCATGGTCAAGCTGAAAATGGTGCCTCATTCCCATGGAAGATAAGCAAAAAATGTTAGTAAAACTACTAGTCCACAAAAGTTACCTTTTTTGATAAAAAAAAAACATAGTAAAAAGCATTTTCAAACAGTATGCCAGACCCACCAAGATAAAATAAACATATTTTTTACAGAAAGTATGTTTTCAGTTAGTTAACATTCATTTTAAACTGGCAAAAAAATAAGTACTCGATTTAAAAGTACTCTACAGTCTCGAGACAGTCCGTTGAGACACTCACCTTTAAAATAACTTTCCTGAAGAGGAAAGTAATAAAATATAAATGCAACAAAATGGAAATGTATTTCCCCAAAGGAAACTTAGCTGCCTGGCAAAGGAAAGTACAAGCCAACTATCAATCCTATAAAGCCTTGGAGGAGCGAACTGTTTGGTAGCAGTAAAGCTCTGAAGGGCTTTGCACCAAAATATGTGTTTTAGTCAGCTCAACTAGAGCTGTTTGACAGTTAGGGCATGTGGAAGGTGCCCTGATGCTTTCGTAGCTGGCCGATAGTTATATCCTTAGCAGAATATGACCAAATAGCTAAGATTACTGCAGCAGTAATCAATATGATGAACATAAATCCACTGATGCAACTAAAACATTAATGCACAATGGTTTTCACATGTTTAACTGCTACCATCAAGTAACTGACCTTTAACTAAGGCAGGTCTACTGGACTCATCAGTTATAGAGCAGAATATCCTATAAACTGATCTGCCAATTTAATTGGGAGCAACCACAATTTTCAGGGGATGGCACATGGTTAATAGTTTATTAAAGGAAATTCTCCCCGGAGATCACGTCAGTCGCCCTGCTAGACAAGGGTCCAGGAAAGTAAATAGTGTGGGAAGAAATAGCCAGGGAATAGTTATGGCTAGGCTTGTATAGGCCCTAGGGCCGATAGCCTAGTACCAACCTATGAACCTATGAACATTAGCCGGTCACCGACAGTTATTTTAGCATGAGGCTTCACCATCAAGATCAATCTGAATGTTATGCACCCCACTGAGAGAAAACAGTAAAAGGAAACAAACCTGGCTTACTGTAATATGGAAACCTTCCAAGTTAAGGCTTCCTCAATAGGGTGAGCCTTTTTCTATTCCAGGGAACAGCTACTACTGGATCCTAAAATAATGAAAAGAAACAGAACTCTGAATTTGATAAAGCTTAGTAAAGCTAGCCCTTTACAATTACATTGGCAGGTATTCATATCAATAGCTTTGCCATGCAGACCACCCTTCACTAATGAGCTGATTTGTGCTGCATTACCCATTTATAGTCATTCAAATTCCAGAAAAGGAAACATATCATTACCCTGAAAGTTGCATGACTGTGAATCACTCCACTCTGTATTAGAATCAGCTATGCAGCAGAGCAGCTATAGTGTAGATACAGAGAGGCACACACACACACAACAGGCACTGACTGACATTATCCCATGACACCCATACACACACACACACACACACACACACACACACGCACACACACGCACACACACGCACACACACGCACACACACACACACACACACACACACACACACACACACACACACACACACACACACACACACACACACACACACACACACACATGCACACACACAAAACCAATGCCACTCAAAATAGCCATTCATGCACAGATGCTGACAGACCTACTCACACATTGTCCCAATGCCCCCCCACATGCATACACATGCACACATATGCACCTACACACACTGACATACACAACCATAAACTCTTATTAACACACAGACGCAGTATGACTTAGCTCTGCTAGCTATCTATGCACAAAATGAAGCTGCTCTGATTCACATTACATAAACTCCGGTCATTGGAACTCAGTGGCATGAGACACAAAAAAGTGGCAGACACTTAACATCTTTGGAGCCCAGACTTCCTCCTTTTGCATAGTTTGCCGTCAATGAATTCCAAACTATGCAAATACTGAAACCAGACTGCAGTCAGGGAAAGTCATTTGCAAAGGCCCCTCCCATTGCAGTATTGTGTGTGAATGTGGTGATCCAAGATGGAGTAATGAGTGTGAATGTGTTGCTCCATGATGGAGTACTGTGTGTGAATATGGTGATCCAAGATGGTGTAATGTGTGTGAATGTGGTGCTCCATGATGGAGTACTGTGTATGAATGTGGTGCTCCAGGATGAAGTACTGTGTGTAAATGTGGTGCTCCATGATGGAGTACTGTGTGTGAATGTGGTGCTCCAAGATGGAGTACTGTGTGTGGATGTCTTGTTGCCTAAAATGCACAATGGTGATTCTAGGCAGACACATGGGGTTAGTGAATCAGGATGGTCTTGCAAAGTGTACAAGACAACCTGTGCTCATTCTGGATTCTTCTAATATGACTGTGATTGCTGAACCTTATTTATTTATTTATTTTACATTTGTTGACCGGGATAGTCCGACTGGATACATGTCCATTTACAGTCGAGGCCCAGGGAGAAAAGCTCCAAGATAATAATACACATTGAACATTTAGTAAATAATAGTTTCAAGCAGATTACAGTCATAAGCAATACCAACATTTAGCACATAGTACTTACTATAAAACAGTTTACAAAACATAACATTAATTTCAAAGTTAAAGATACATAACATTACATTCAGGTTTAAGACACACTGAGCAGCAATTATACAATTGACCCTTCCTGAAATGGAGTGGTAGAAAAAAGTTAGAAGTAGTTGAAGGTAAGGCACCTAAGAAATAGAGAGGTCACTAGTCGGGGTTAGTGCAAGGGCATAACCAATTAGTTTTTAGTTTATTTCTCGAGTTTGTTTTTGAACTGAGTTAGTGAGAGTTCTAGGGACAAGTCAGCTGGGAGTCTGTTCCATATTTTTCCAAAAGAGTTGGCAAACAGAGAGTCCCCAGCTGAGTAGTTGGATTTGTATGTTTGAACTAGGAGTCTAGTGGATGATCGAAGTGGCCGGGTGCTGGTGTAGGGGCTGATAATATTTTTTAGTGCAGGTGTATTTTCTGGTTGGTAAAGGACTTTATGTGCCACGTTTAGCTGGCTGAACTGCAGTAGGCTTGGCAGTTCAAGCCATCCTAGGCAATTTAGGTTGTGACAGTGGTGTGCCCGGTAGGCTGTGCCAGTAGCAAATCTGGCAATGTGGTTATAGCAGAATGAGAGTTTATTAAGATCTGTTTTGTTTAAGTTGGAGAATAGAGGTGAGGCATAGAGAACAGCTGATAGCAGATGGGAATGGGCAATTGCAGTTCTAGCAAGTGGGGTAAGGAAAGGTTTGATTCTGTAAAGAGAGCCAAGTTTTTTATTAATGGTTATGATAGTTTGATTGATATGTGCATCAAACTTCAGGTTGTTATCAACTATGACACCCAGTAGTTTAGTTTGGGCTTCTGGGTAGATAATAGTGCCATTGTTAGCAGTTATGTTGAAGGCTGGCAGGGGGGGTCCTGTATGTGGGGGAGAAGAGGAGCAACTTAGTTTTGTTGGGGTTTAGGATTAGATGTTGACTGGAGAGCCATTTTCCACTGTATTGAAGGTAATTTGGGTTAATGTCAGTGGCGTCTGGTGACTTCAAATCAAAGGGGGCTGCAAGAGACAGCTGAATGGGTGGGGTCAATGGAAAGGGGTGTGGCCAACTAGAAAGGGGAGGAGCTATGCTCAAAACCACAAAAACTAACTTTAATTAAATACGCTGCCCTGGGTGCCAAACTGTCATTATGAGAGTCCAATCAAGACAAAAATAAGTATAGAAGAACAAAAACATTTCAATGCATTGGCTGCATGACAGCTTACTTAATATCTAGATGGAAAAAAAGGTTGTGAGGCATGAAAAAATAAATTACTTTTTAAATACATTACTGGAATGCCAGTCAAAATCAAGTATAAGAAAAACAAGCAGCACTCAACTCAAGCCAGTTCTCCTTGCACTGCAGTTCTAATTATAATTTATATTCAGTTTTATTAAAGTACCAAGTAAGATGCTGAAAGTAGAAATCTCTGTGATGCCCCCACTTGTAAAAATGTTTCTTATCTAAAAAAGATCTGCTGCCTGACAACTATCTACTTGTTTCATGGGGAAAACATGATCAAAGTAAAAAATGAAAAGCAAACAAAAAACAAGCTCAAGATACATTGCTTAAAGGATTACTGTACAGGTTATGGACCACACATGATTGGCATTCTGTTTAGTTTACGGGTAAAGCCTGTAGAGATGACTGGAAGTCTCCAACAAGTGTAATGAGCTTTTCAAAATAATGTAATCCTGTCCTTCAATATCCAAGGCTTATGCATTATCTAGTTAAGTATTCTCTGCATGGCAACAACAGAAAGGCTTTCAATGTTGGCAATTCTTTAACAGTATGCTTATTAAAGCGTACTTGCATCTTACGATCTCAGACAAGCTTACCTTATGGTCATTAAAGCATTGCTACTTAAACTCAGAGCAACAGGCACTTTCTGAGTAATAAGCATAAATCAGCAGTACAAAAATATGACAGAAACCAGACCATTCTGCAAAATCAAGGACAGATGAAAAGCCACTGTAGTACTTGTGTCTACCTTGGATGGGGGGACACTCTGCACATTTACACTGCATAACTACTCCTTGCCTTGCTTGGACACATCCAGAGTCACTACATGGGGGAGTGGGGTGCAACAAGTATGTCACAATTTGAAATGTCTCTGGCTGACTCTGATGGCCCTGACACATTTGTCATACCTCTCAACCTCAGAGCAAGAAATCTGGACAAAGCCATACATAGAAGTGGGACAAAGACCCAAAAAATAAGGACAAATTTTAAATATCGCTCTTATAAACTTAGAAAGATAATAGAATAGGTCTTGCATTAGTATGAATTTTCTGAAGGGTATGAAATCTAAAACTCAAATGTCTGTCATTATTTTCTAACTTCAGTCTTTAATGATTTGTCACTAATTTGCCAAAAAAACACAATTTTATGAAAAATGGACCAAAAATGTGATGCAAAAATATAAAATAGCCACACAATACAGCTGGGAACCTGTCAAAGAAGGAACACTTTAATATTAGTACTGTTAACTTGAGCAGCTGACAAAATAAAAGAATATAAATGCATTTCTGAAATAAAAGTAATCTATAACTTTGATTATTACAGTTATTTCTTAATTGTAAACCCTCCATGTTTTCTTCCAACATTGCTATTTTGCGGAGGGATTATTAGGGGAAAGAGCAACATTTTGAACCAAAATTGGGGACAGTTGAGAGGTTGGCTATGCCTAATTCTATAAAGCAATTTATTTGCAAGTACCTCTCAACCTGTTAATGCAATAAATCTGGACAAGGCCATATATATTGAGGGAACATATGAACAGTACTAAAATTGCTCTTGTATAAACCGAGACAGTTGATAGAATAACAGGTCTTACTTTAGCATGCATTTTTCTGAAGGTTATGAAGTCTGAAACTCAGTGTATCATTATTTAGTGACTTAATTCCTAAATGATTTTCCAGAATACCACAAATTTTATGAGAAACAAACCAAAAATAAGAAGCAAAAATCTATTCATTCTTTGAAAATCTGGACAGTTGGAAGGTATAGTTCAGCTGGGCCTGTCTGAGTTTGCCACCCTTCCCCCTCACAAAATCATGGTCGAATGGAGCCTCTGCAGCCATTCCAATGATCCATTATTTGGCTATTTCACTCCATTTACCATAAACACTAATGTGCATACTGCTTTACTTCTATGATGATTTGGACTTCATTTGAAAGTTTCATTTTGCATTTTACAGCACAAACACTAAGACATCTGCTAAACAAAGCAATGCAGTCTCACAATGAAAACAGACTTAGCATTAAAACTTCTCTGCCCTTGAAACTCACATTCATTGAAACAGCATTGAAACCCACATTCAAAGAAAATACATTTTGCCAGTGGCAGATAAAGATTAATTTTGGGCTGTTTTCAAATCATAGGCCCCTTGCATATGAAACATACATGTGTTCTTTGATACACCTTCCTGATTGTACTAAATTATATTCCTTGTACAATACAGTACAGTTGTTAGAGGGTGTTTTAAATTTGTTTTGAACATTTTTCCAGTAAGCAATGAAACAAAACACATGCACTCATAATGACAAAACTGCCCAGTTCAGAACATTTCCATCATAAAAGTCTACTCAAACTTCTACAGTGCACCATTATCAGTAAATATGCACAATTCTACAGTCCACCATTATCAGTAAATATGCACAATTCTACAGTCCACCATTATCAGTAAATATGCACAATTCTACAGTCCATTATCAGTAAATATGCACAATTCTAAGTCCATTATCAGTAAATATGCACAATCTCTGAAGAAGTAAAAGTCATCTAAATAATTCTACATTAAAGAAATCTGTAACTAATGAAGAGGTTTCTGCTAGCAAACACTTTATATTTCATGGTTTCATCGAAAAATAAAGTGTCTGTTGCCCCTGAGGAATAAATTGCCTATATTACATTAAAAAAATGATAAGCTAGTAATATTGTAAGAGGAAATGGATGGCAAACTGATAACAGACTCATTGTTAGTACCTTCACCAAGAAGGACATTCTCAGTACGGCAGCATCCACCCCTTGTGGGAGTAGAACCCACAGCCTTCTGCATCAAAAGCAAGTACATAACCTGTTGTGCTATTAACAATGCAAACCAACACACCATAAGCAGCACGAAACTTCTTTTCCCCTGCAGGTCTCAGCTCCTTGTAAAATCTACTCAATACTCAACTGCATCTCAACTTCGCAGCACAAAAAATCTGGAAAAAGCCAAAATTTATTGGGGGGGGGTATAAAGCCCAAAAACCAGGGACACATTAAACATTGCTTGTATAATCTTGGAAAGTTGCTAGAATAAAATACTGTGCTGCCACCATACATTTTACTGCCAAGGTCCCTGTGCAAAACAGTCAGAGCAACATGCCACTACACCAAATCAGCTGCTTTGTGAAAGAGAAATGCTGTGTTACCACCATACATTTTACTGCCAAGGTCCCTGTGCAAAACAGTCAGAGCAACATACCACTATGCCAAATCAGCTACTTTATGAAAGAGAGGAATACTGAAACTTAAATGGCTATCATTTAGTGAATTCAGTTTTCACCATAGCTGTCAACCTCTTAGTACAAAACACCTGGACAAACCCAGTAATGAGGGAATACAGGCCTCAAACATATTCAGTGAATTCAATTCTTGCCATAGCTGTCAACCATAGCACAAAAAACCTGGACGAAGCCAATAATGGGGGAATACAGTCCCAAAAATAGGGACAGATTTCAAATATTCATCTTATAAACTGAGAAAATTGCTAGAATAAAAGGTTGTGTTACTATGTATTTTCTGAAGAATATGAAGTCTGAAATTCAAATGCCTGTCAATTTTACTTCTGATGGAACAAAAACAATTTTCAGCAGAGGCCCAGGGAGAAATACTGCAGACACATGTCTTTGTAAAATGGCAGGACACCAGAGCAAATTCACACAAACACAGGGAGGAGATGCAGACTCCACACAGAAGGCACCCCAGCCAAGAATCAAACCTATAGCTGTGAGGCAACAATGCTACCACTGCACCATCAAATATGTAAGAAATTAAACATTCAGAAACTAGAAGTCTGAAATTCAAATGCCTATCAATTTTATTTAACATTTGTTAACCAGGACAGTTTGACTTGGAACAAAAAAACAATTTTCAACAGAGGCCCAGGGAGAAATAATGCAGACATGTCTTCGTAACATGGGAAGACAGAAAAGCAAACCCACACAAACACAGGGTGAAGATGCAGACCCCACACAAAAGGCACCTCAGCCAAGAATCAAACCTAAAAACCTGTAACTGTGAGGCAACAATACTACCACTACACCATCAAATATCACACTTTTAAATGTTTAGAAGCCACAGATATTATGAGGAACAAAACAGATCAAATATGAGACAAAACTCTGCACATTTTTTACAAATGGTGGTGGGTAGGGACTTCAGGCCCTTAACACCTGCATACAAGGTACAGGGTTCAAGCTCGAGGTATTCCCTACCACACCACCATGAGTCTGCTCTAGCCACCAGTGTATAGCAATTGGGGCATTTTGCACACAGCTCCACATTGCCTGCTTACCTTGTCGCCGATATCCAAACAGCCCCACCAACAAGCTAAATAACTGTTCCCCTATCCACTTTGCCGATGAGCCAAATACCTGCTCCCTTGCTGCCAATATCTGAATAGCCCCTTTGTGCAATTGGTCGATCCCAAAGTATTCCTTGCAGTTCAAATCTGTGATTGGTCCTGCCTGCCGCTGCTGCAGTCCAGAGTGCCTCCACTTCGTGATGTCACTGCTGCACAGACTGCTGGGCATCTTGGGGCTGACATGCCTTTCCCCCTATCTAGACTGCTGAGAAAGCAGTCTGAGAGTGTGTGCACATGTGTACACTTCCGGGAATTTATAGTTTTTGATTTTGTGTTTCTATGTTCTATTTTTATTTGTTTTTTAGGTGGGAAGGCTGCAGTCCTGCAGTCCTATAGCACGAGCCGCCCCTGGTTAATGTGAATAAAGTAGCAGGTGAGGTGCCAGAACAAATCAAGGTGGAGTCATCTGCATATTGAATGCAGGTAGCATTCGGGATGACTGAATGAAGGTAATTGATAAAGATGGAGAAAAGAAAGGGTCCTAGTATCAAGCCCTGGGGGACTCCTAATGTGATGGGTAGGCAAGATGATAGCTTGTCCTGCCATAGGACTGCCTGTTGCCTGCCCTGCAGGTAGGATTGAAATCATTGGAGTGCATGGTTGTTTAAGGAGAAGGCCTTAAGGTATTTATAAGCATTTTGTGGTCAACCATGTCAAAAGCCTTGGATAGATCTAGAAAAAGTGCTGAGAATAGTTTGTTATTATTGCGGTTGTGGTAAATGATGTTAGAGAAAGATAGGAGGGCAGAAGTAGTACTGTGGTGTGGCTTAAAACCATGTTGAAAGTTGGACAACAGCTTGTTCTGTGTGAGGTAGTGCATGAGCTGTATGTGTACACACTTCTCCATAATTTTAGCTAGAGGTGACAGAATAGCTATGGATCTAAAGTTTGACAGTTCAGTGGAACTACCTCCTTTATGGAGAGGTATGACATGGGAGATTTTCCATATAGTGCGTACAGTAGCTTCAGATATAGCTCTGCTGATCAAGACAGAGATGGGGTAGGCTATGTTGTCAGCAGCCTTTTGCAGATAGTCTGCTGGGTGGAGGTCGGCAGACAGGGTGGTGGGTCTTAGTTTCTTAAGTAGGGCATGAATAAGTTGAGTAGGAACAGGTTGGAAGGTAAAGTATGTTTGGGTACTGGGTGTGGCTACATTAGAATTAGAGCCATTGGGAGAGAGTTGACTGGCTAGAGACTGGATAGTCTCTGTGAAGTAGATGTTAAAGTTATTAGTAATGTCTACTGGGGATGTTTGTTGGGAAGCTGAGGGGGGGTGGAGTGGTGGTTTGGCCTGGGTGTAGTAGTTTGTTTATTCTTGCTCAGAATTTTTGAGGTTTGTTTTGGTGTTGGGAAGCTGAGGGGGGGGGGTGGGGGGGTGGAGTGGCGGTTTGGCCTGGATGGAGTAGTTTGTTTATTCCTGCTCAGAACATTTGAGGTTTGTTTTGGTGTTTTTGCAGTAGATGGTAGTAGTGATTCTTTTTATCTAAGGTTATGGATGTTTTGGTGTCATTCCTTAGCTGTCTGAATCTTAGTTGATCAAGTGGGGCTTTTGTTTTTCGGTAGATGGCCTATGCTTTCTTTCTGAGTGAAATTTTGGTTTTGGTATCTTTACAAAGCCATGGTGCAATACTAACTTTGGTTCTAATAGAGCGGCTGGGAGCATGGGAGTTAAGAATAGCAAGGAATTTGGTGTTAAAGTATGCTACTGCTTCATCTAGGGGAGACTTTTTAGTAGTGACCAGTTGCATGCCTTAAGTTAGTTTTGATACTTGGTGAGAATAAAATTATTGTTGTTTCTTAATGTTCTATAGGTGGGTTGGTAGAAGCACTCTACTTTGAGCTTGATTACATAGGTGAGACAGTGGTCACTTAGGTCATCAGGCAAAGTGCCTGATTTATAAGATTGAAGATGGGTATTGCAAGTATCCAGTCTAGGGCACTTTCCTTGTTATTTGGTTTTCCTGTCCTGGTGGGGGAGGTTATGATTTGAGTAAATGCATAGAGGTTTATGTGGGTTGTGGGGGTTTCACAAGAGCAAGTGTTCCAGTCAATCCTGAAATCCCCAAGAGCAATTGTTTCTTGGGGGTGGTTACTGAATAACCAATATAAGAAGTCTTCTAAGGTTTCTGTGTTCCTCCCGGGGGAATGTAGACACAGACAATGTTTACATTTTTGTTTTTGTTAATTTGTAGTTTTGAGATAAAATTTCAGCATTATTGAACTGGGGTGGTTGTTGGGTGTCTATGCTGACAGATAGGGTAGACTTGTAAAGTATGGCTACCCCACCACCCTTTCTGGTGGTATGGTCTAGTTGAAACATACTATACCCTGATGGCAGAATATCACGGTCCTTGGTGGCAGGCTTCAGCCACGTTTCTGTTAGGCATAATATATCTGGGGAATGAACAGCTAAGAGGGCATGCAGGTGCTGAGTTTTGTTATTTATGCTCCTAATATTTAGATGGCAGGCCAGCAGTGAGCTAGGAGGTCTATTTGCTGGAGCTATGGTGGTAGAGGATATAGTATGGGGATTAGGGCCAACAGGTCCAAGGTCTGGGTAGATGTCACCATCCCTTGTGAGGTTGTAGTGTATCCTGAGTATGAGTTTTAAGATTTTGAATAAAGTTTTGTAATAGTGTCTAGTTTTATGACTAATGTAACTAGGTCTAGAAAGATGGTAGTATTTAGGGGTTAAGTAGGTAAGCATGAGGGGAGTGAGTAAGGGTGCATTATTATCTGTTGTAGATGGGATGGATGTCTGGAATTTAGGGTAGTGGAAACCTGGGTGATCCTGATATTTCTAGGCAGTTAGGAGATATGAGATGAGTAAAAGGGGTAGAAGTAGAGTTAATAAGACTAGTTTGGGTGATAGCATACCTACCGAATGAGACTTGAAACTTAGGCAAAAGGAATAGTAGAGTTGGAGGACTGGTGGTATCAGGCTGAGAGTGGTGCTGTTGAGTGACAAGTTGTTGCTGATTGGTTTAAAAAAGTGGGGTGTGGTCTAGTACCAATATATGTAGTAGCACCAGGGACAGGAGGGATTTGGGGGCAGCGTGGGATACGAAGCAAGCCTGAGGGCAAGCAGAGCAGGGATGAGCCAATGCCTGTACTAAGTTGTAGCAGTTTAACCTGTATGAGGAAAGACGGGGGTGGGGAAAAGAGAAGGCAATAGGAGTGGTTAGAGGAATACCTTGATTGATTGACACCACACCAGAGGTAAGTTGAATGTAAGGGCCTAAAATTTGCACTCAGCACTGTAATGTTACTTGCACTCGGCACTTTAATTTTACTTATGTTTATCAGGAAAGACAGACCAACAGTATACACTTTTGAGGATTATTACAAGGGTTACTTGTTCAAATGTCAGACAAGTAAGTGAAACTTTCAACAGGAATCTATGTCTTGAGCGTTAGAAAGCCAGAAAGGTATAAATTATACCTGTAAAAATTAGGGCCAGAGAGACAAATGTAAGAGTCAGTGTACTTTAGTTACAGGGGAAGGAGGCAAACACTCAAGTAGAAAAGAGCCCTATGGATGACCAAAATGGTGACTTGCTTAATTACACAGCACTGTAAGAGAAAGCTTAGCAAATGCTTTTTGCGTGTGTAACCTACTTTGATTAATTGCTGGGAGAAACAATTTTTGTTGTGTTTTTCAATTGCAATCCTGTAGACACCGTTATTCAGGAGCTGCAGTTTGTTAGTGTAGGTAAATGTGAAGTTCAACTAGGAAAAGAGAAAAGCAGAGATTTTAGGGTAAGCATTCAGGCAGCAACAGGGAGTTATTTTATAATAGTACATTCAGAAAGTTTTTTTTGGGGGGTACAGTAGCACACTTCAGAATGGATTGAGATTGATAGCAAAGAAACCTTAGCAAGAGAGCAATTCAATAAACAAAACACTTGTCAGATTTTAAAGATATTACCTCACAGCAAGAGTTTCTCCCGTTTCGAATCTCGTCTTGGCTTGGGAGTGCCTTCTGTGTGGAGTCTGCATGTCCTCCCCGCGGTTGGGTAGTGTTCAAAAGACATGCATGTGTAAATGGGCGTGCATTCGTTGAAGGTTGGGCGTCGAGCTGGCACCTCAGCATTTTGTAAAAATCTACTTCCAATCATTAGCGGACCGGAGTTCTGCTGTGGCGATCCCTTACTGATCCCTTACCGGGAAAAAGCCGAAAGACAAACAAAGACCAGTAAAACTAAATCAATTGTACAACTGGAAAATTGTCAGTAAAAGCAATTCAGGTAAAACTAGCACAAGTTATTCAGGTCATAAAAGCACTTCTTCAATGTATGTGTGCAATTTAAACATTAAAAACATATGCAGCAAGTAGTAGCTCTCATTATACACTTTCTCTAGGTACAGGTTCAGTTTAAACACAAATATTACCACATAAATTCAGTAAAGTGACTAGCTACTTATAGAGCTTCTAAAACAAAAATAGAACAGTCTATGCAGAATCAGAATTTAGTATCAGGTCATTCAGTTACAAACAAAGTCTTTGATTTAAATTTTTCATCGATTTTTTTAGAATCAAGATTAAGTTAATCATATATATTCAACAGAGTACATAGTATAAAAAGAAATCTTTATAGAAATCTGCTATATAAAATCAGTTTTAATAAAACTAAATTAGTATGAAGGAATAGCAAAACTTTTGTTTTAAAAGCCAAGTGTCATTCCTAAAAGTAGCATTTCTCATTTTTAAAATGCAGTTGTGCAGACAAATGGCTTTGTATACCAGTATTATAGATGTCTGCAGGAAAAAATGTATCCACTGTAGTTTGGACCTGTTGTACCCTGTTATTGGTTCTAATTGTAGAGGAAAAGCTGCTTCAAAATTGTTTCAGTAGTCTGGCTTGTTTTGTATCTCCATGTAATAGAAACAGTTAAGCTGAGGAGTATTTCCTTCTATTCAATATGTTCCAGGAAATTCCACTGCAACAGTTATGTAGCACATGAAAGCCGTTCAAATGAATTCACAAAGGCCACAGGGGACATGGAACACTGACATTAATGTAAACATACTGGATGCAGTTAGCATTCCAAGAACACATAACAATCTTTATGTGTAAGTTCTGTTGTAAAATTTCAGTCCTGATGTACGGAGACCTTAATTGTCCTCTCTTCTCTCTCTGTTTTTTGGTCTATCTTTCTCTCTGTCTATCTGTTCCAGTAAAAAAAGAACACTCATTTGAGTTATTCAGTCATCTGGAAAAGAACACTGTAATTTTCTGCAAAATAAATTTTAATGAATACTGTGCCAAGGCAGAAGTATCTTTATTTTATACTCCCTCATGTTTTCTGTGACGTTACTGGCTGTGAATGGACTAACATGAAACTCAAGAATGTTTACTACCTGGGTTGATGGAGGGGATACATGACTGCATCATGTATTATTTGTCCAGTATTTGTTTTTCACCAAAGATCTGTTAGTATGCAGACTAAGTAAGTACAGTATCCCTTCTGGTCTTAAAAATATTTATCTGTTTGGAACACCTGGCTTCTAGTTTATAGATCTGTCTTCATCACATATAACATTATAGTTTGGTAGAAGATATAACCAAAAGAAAACACAGGGGAAAAAGATAAAAGACTGTGAAATACATACGATACTGACCCTGTAATATTTCCATATAAGAGTCAAATATACTGCAAAAGCACTGTGGATGACATCTTTATGATCTGGGATGGGACAGTTGTTGATTTGTAGGCTATTGTTGCTTACATCCGTTGACACCACAGACTTTTGCATTTTACATTGAATTGCTCAGAAGTTTGCATTAGTTTTCCTGATGTTGCTGTTGAAAGGACAAGAACAGACAAGAAGGGATTTGCACATCAGCATATAAAAAATAAGTGCATGTCAATAATTATTTACACAGAACAAATATGTATCCAAGGTTCACATGTAATGGTGTGACAGGTAGGCAGCTACAATGTGCAGGCAGACTGACAACAATGGGCAATAACACCTCTTATTTATGTCATAAGCAAAACTAAAATCCTTGGATCTAGTGGTTCCAATGCTCTTTGTTTTGCAGATGTGCAAAGGTTCCATCATGCATGAATCTAAGGGTGCCTTGTCTGTCAGGCATAGAGCACCTATTAGTAACCTGCAAGAAAGAGTGTAGAAAGATATGGCTTTAAAGTGATTTGTATAAGACAATGTGTGTTTACCCTGAATTCTCCCTGTAAGGAACCTTTGTGGGCATTTCTAGTGTTGCATACTGTATGTCTGGTCAGGTACAAGCGAAAGGGGGCATCATACTCAATGATGTGTCTGATAAGAGCCAAATAAAGTGCACAATGACTTCCTTGAACCCGGATGTCATGCTCCTACTTATAAGTTGGGCAACAGAGAATGAGTTTCTTACTACTTTGGCCACATGCTGGTTAAAGGCCAGATTAATATTTACATATGTTCCCAGATCCCTCACTACTGGGTCACATTTTAAAGGTGTCTTTATCAGTGGAGTAATTCCATTGAAATGCTTGAAATTATGAAAATTCAAACTTATGGTCTCGACCATATAAGGTTCAAACTTGGAGATGTTCAACTATCTGATAGGAGCCCTTATTTCTCTAGTAGTTGTTTTCTCTTTTCCTTTGATATTATGTAACCATAGAGATAGGATTTATAAGGAAGTATTTTATAGGGTGGTGAAAACTCCAGATATATAGTGCAGCTTTCAGAACAGAAATGTTTAAGTGTTTTTATCTACAGTTTTGCATCTTTCCACATCACCTTAGCCACTGTACTATTGAAGGGTTATATTTCATTGACCCATAGTGGACCCGAGTAGTTATCCACCTCCATAATACTTATGCTAAGTATGAGGTAAAAAAGGCAGCAGCTAGAGCTGTTACCATTATTTATTATTACCAGTGGTGTTATTGTTTTTTATTATTACCAGTGGTTGTGATGTAAATGTATGTCTTCCACATCACATGAAAAGAAAGTGGTAAACTCCGATCCACATTTGAGAGTATGACACAGGGAGAGACAGCATAATTACGGAGAGGACAAACGGTGCGCTAAAATTGTGTCAACATCTTTTCATGGAATGCGGGTGTGTTGAGGTGGATAGAACCCTGGGAGTGGGATCCAAGGTAGGATATCTCCTGATTTATTAGTACTAGAGACATGTCCAGAAGTGACTAGGACTCTCACACTTGGTATCAAATGACGAAAGAAGTGATGGTGCTGCTACAGTATGTGCAGCACAGTTTGTAGGGTCACAAGTTGTGGACCTTTCAAGGTTGTTATTATCAAGTTAGCTGCAGTGCTGTTATGTTTACTTGTAAACATAGTTAATAAATAAGAATTCTTATAGAAGTCAAGATGACATGCCATATCTATCCACTAGGATAAGGAACATGTTCTCAATTAAAATTAGTATAGACTGCATTCCACTTTATTAGATTAAGTAAATTCATAATTTCTAGGTGATGATGATTTGTGTTTAGGCCCATATGACCAATGTTAACATTTGTGTTGAAAGCATCACATTTTAATAATTTGCTGTACTCTTAGCTTCTAGATCACTATAATTTGAGTTTAGACTCATTAAAAGCAGTGACCGATTCATTATTGATTGATATGAATTTATTAATTAGGGATGATAATCAGAGACATACTGTTTCCAGTTGTGGAAGGTGAACATGCAAACTGTGACACTTTGCCAGTATGCTAATGCAACATGTGCAGGCCAGCAGTGCTGGTTTTTGCATGTATGTAGCCTATGAAGAACTGTCAAAGCAAACCATTCACAGCTGTAATCCTGCAAGATAAATAAAAGTGTGCACATGTAAAAGTCTGCTGTAAATTCTTAAGTTACTGATGCTAGCCAGCAAGTGTGACCATATGCTAACATCAAGAGACTTCATTTAAAAAGTTGCATGTACCTTAAGATAGCAGCACTGACAAGTAAATAAGCCCACTATACCAGCAGCCTTATTCTGTTGATGTCCAGTGATGGACACCAGTTTATTTCTTTTACATGTGTGGAAAGGGGGTGGATAGGAAAGTTTGAAAAAGGTAGAAGAAAAAGAAGAAAGGAAAAAAAGGAAACACAGTAGGATAACAAAAGAGGGTTGTACTGGAGGAGGTAAGAGATGAAGGCACTTACATTTTGTGATCACAGACACCTCATTTCTTAAAGACATAAGGACAGATGGAGAAAATATAGGGAAGCAATGTCAGTTAGGGAAGCGATCAGTGTATTTGACAAAAATACATAAAAAGACAAAGATGAGAGATATTGGTTGGTGATTGTACAAAAGACAAAAACAGACAAATCAAATGGACAGATGGTTATTGGACAGAATGTGGGGCATTTCTCAGTAGGTGCATACGACACAATATGGTGGTTGCATAGATATGATGGATACATGGGATTGGTTCAACATCCCCACCAAACTGGCCTAAATACCTTTACTGACATCCCTGCCCAGAGGTATAAGGGTGGTCAGCTGGAAATGTTGGGGGGGTGGATGCCAGTGGCTTAGAGTCCAGAGAATGATAGTTCACTGAGTTTTCCATCCATGGCAAGGTTCATTTGTATGGCCGTTACTGCCTCAACAGCACCATCTTGATGACAGCCTGCACCTGGAGTAAATCCTGCAGGTGATGCCAACAACCCAGGCTGCCCCATGGGAGGACCCACTGATTTTCCCTGATGAGGCGGACCCAGGAGATGCAGGTGGTGGGAATCTGTCCCTCGCCATAGTGGAGGACTGCAGTCAAGGTGTTACAAGCTGTTCTTGATCTACACAGGGAGATAAAATTGGAAGAAAGTTCTAATTAATATAATTATATGATCATTAATATAATGCAAATAAGTGAATATTGCAAATTAATTAAAAGATTATTAAATGAAAGCAGAGACACATACATGACTAGATGACTAGCCACTTCAGCATCCTGTGATAAGTACAATGGTTCAGCTTTTTTTTCCTCCTAGAAAGGGCATTGTTAATGCATCACAACAGAGAGATTATTATTATTATTTTTTTTTTAAGAATAACAGTATACTGACCTTCAATGTGAATGTCCAGTGACGGCTGCATCCCTGTTGTGGAACTTAATGGCATATGCAAACTCTGGAACTGCAAAGCTTTTTATTATGCTAATAGACAGCTGGTATCTGCACATAGCTAACCTATCAAAAACAATATATATATATATATATATACACATATATATTAATATATATATATATATATATATATATATATATATTTATATATATATAACTTTTGTGAAGGTATGGTTGTAGCTCTTTTTATCTGGTAGGAATAATTTTAGCAGCCCCTCAGTATCTTTCAGAAACTATCTCCCATAGCCATCACTAGCTTGACAAGTGGACATAAAATACAGCAATACATGCAGTGCTGTACCCTACTACATGTAGTTACATACAGAGGGATATAGTGCTGGGAAGTAGTGAGTACAGCAATAAAAAATAGGTCTATATTGGAACATCGAATATTTAACAGTTCGAATCACTAAAGGTCGACCCTTAGTGATCGAACTGTTAAAACATTGAATGTTCGGAAAAAAAAATTAAAACAACAAAAAAAAAAACTAAGTGGTGTAGGCAGGGGGGCAAGCCTGCTTGCACCCCCTCACACCCCCCGCTACTTAAATATACCAACTCTGAGATCGCACTTCAGTGCATTACAGTGCAAAAATGGAACATTTCTGTTTCCTACACTGTGGCGTGATCTCGGAGTTTGTATATTTAAGTAGCAGGAGGTGTGGGGGTGCAGGTGGCCTTGCCCCCTGCTTACTGCAATTAGTTTTCATTTCTTTCATTTTTTTTATTATTATTACAAATTCGACGTTACTGAACTTTGATGATATGGTTTCGACCATATCGTATTCAAAGTTCAGTAACTTCAAGTTTGTAATATTGACCACAAAAACTAATAAGGAACCCAGCTTTAATGAAATATATGTATTATGGACTATTTGCTGATTACCACTGTTTTGCACAGTGACAATGAACTGAAATACTCATCAATGCCATAATACAAACTGACAATCTAACAGTCTCAGTATAGAAAACTACCCATCTTGCAACTACTGAACTGAAAGCAAAAGAAAACATACTTACTGAATGTCTCTCAATGGTCCTGCTCAACTTCTGGTCAAGCTGAATTCTCTGGAGGTCATCAAAAGACATGCCTAAATTGTTCCCCATTTTTTGGATATTCCTGTGTCCAGGATTTACTGAGCAATCAGTTCAGTTCATCTGTCATTTTTTTAAAAAGGCACAGACTGGGATCCATGCAGTCTATCCCTGTAGGTGGCACAGTTCAGGTACAGAAACATTTTCGTTTATTTAGGGTGCAAATTTGGGTTTCTGGCCTGGACTCACTATGAAGTTATTTTTTTGTCATGAAATCTGATGATAACTATTTAGTACGTCTTTCTAGTGACAACTATGCTATTGATGATGAAATTGTCCACCACATCAAGCTCTTAGGTGCAGTCATAGATGATCACCTGCACTTTGATATCCCCGTACAACAAAATATAAAGAAAACCCACCAGACACTGAGCACACTGTACAAAAATAGACACACCCTAACCCCCTCTTCCAAAATCACCCTTGCCAAAAATTTCCTTCTACCCTCCCTGGTTTATGGATCGCCAATACTTACTAATTTACAGAGCTCCTGTAAATCCAAAATGGAATGATGCTACAATAAAGTGGCCAATTTTCCACCATCTCAAAGACTAGATCCCATCATTGTTTGTCTCTAAAAAAAGAAACTGGTTAGAATTCTCCAAAACTACTGATTATATACCCAACTACTAACACTTCACAATATGGTCTATAAACCCCCAGCCTGCCCAACATTAAATAACTTCCTCAAACCTTACAACCCAATCAGAACTCTTAGATCTACAGATACAGAGTTTCTTTCTATATCCAAACCTTCTAAAACAGCTGGATAAAGTCTCAATTCCCACAGTGTTGCAAAACAATGGAACTCTCTTCCACTTACTGTGAGAACTACTTCTAACCTACTTGTCTTTAAAACTGTACTGAAACAGCACAAGATCAGCTCCTGGTTGTACCCTTGCTGATCCATGCTGATTGTATCTCTAGATCAGTCCACACTGAATATTTTCTCTCTTCATTTGTACTTAATCAATATGAATCTATTATTTGTATATCTTGGAATATAAACAAGTATCTACAATATGCTTCATAACAATGTACCTGCTGTATAGGAAATTATGTAAATCATTTTATGTTATTTGTTTTAAGTTCTTGTATACCTCTGTATGTAACTGGAGCTTCTGACCCAGTCAGATCATCCCAGTAAACAAATGTCACATAATACTGTTAGTTCGCTGTGCCCGCCTTGTGTGTTCACAGCTGTTGGAGCATGATAGTATTATCATGTGGCAATTTGTAAACTTGGACCAGTATGTCTCAGTGTGTCACCATCAGGTACTTCAGCATTGACAATGCTATCTGAGCACTTAGAAACATAATATGGTATGTGGGAAGCATACCTCTCAACTGTACAGATTTTCATAGAATGTCCAGATTTTTGCTTCATATTTTGGTCTCTTTTTCATAAAATTGTGGTTTTCTGGCTAATCACTGGCAAATCATTAAAGTCTGAAGTCAGAAAATAATGACAGACATTTGAGTTTCAGACTTCATACCCTTTGTAAAGTTCACGCTAATGCAACATTTGTTATTCTATCAACTTTCTAGGTCTGTAAGGCCAATATTTAAAAATTAGCCATATTTTTGGGTGCTAGTCCCCCTATTATTTATGGCTTTGTCCAGATTTCTTGCTCTAAGAAGCTGACAGGTATTTTGAGAGGGTTTGGCATAATGATTAGGGTCCTAACCTGCCAGGTACAGGGTTTGATTCTAACCTCTGGTTATTGTCTAGTCTCGTAATAGTCAGCAGACTGTTAGCCTAGTATTTACCTGTGAAGCTATATAGATTTCTTCTTATTAACTCGCAATACTAAATGTTCAGGATTTTACTGACAAATGAGTAATGTAGCATACATTCTAGTAAATCATGCGTGATTTGTTCACAAGTAGAGCAACAACATATACAATCAATGATAGACTGTAGTGCAACACAACAGGCTGATGCTGACACACATGGAAGCCAGTAATGATTCCACTGGTCTCATACTCGTAACACACCTTGAGGACCATGGCACACACTCACAAAGTGTACCAGTAAAACCCACTGCCCATAGCAGGTTGAAGACAGAAGAATGGATAAGGCTGGTCAAAAGTAGTACAGCATGGACATATGCCTTCACAAAAGGAGTTGAATCCCCACAAAGGTCCAGCACTCGATGCAGAACCTCTGGAAGAAGACAGAACAATGTTGGAAATTCAAATATCCACCAGGCAGCCTGTCTACAAGGTTGTTAGGCAAAAGCAATGATCACAACTGGCTCCTAGACATGTAAGGCATTGTCTCAACAACTACAAATGGGTCATGACATTGTTCAGGCACAAGCTACAGTTACTGGCAGTCAGATAAAGATGGTGAAGGTGCTGCAATAAATACATGAGGATTTTCACCAAAATATGGGTATGTTAGAGACCAGGGAAAATGCCACAGTGATCCTCCTGCAGAACATGGTTGCTCATACAGCATCCATGCCACACCCTGCCTGCTACTTTTTGAGAACTTATCAGGCATACATGGCTGATAGAGATGAGTGAATAGAGGTCATGGAGGTTATGTTGGGCATGCTTCTGGGCTCAGTTCCAGCATCCACTGATGTAGATTCCTCCACAAGACAACATATTGAACATCATCAGAATTCAGCATGAAAGGTCAATGTCATAGTCATGCAATATTGGTCTGTCACTAACAAGTGCCTCTGTAGCATCCCATAGGTCACACCACCATGGCAGCTCAATGTCAAACTCTTACAGCAGCACCTGTTTCCATTCCTTATAAGACCGTTTTGCCCTATAGTTTAGATTTTATTTGGGGTATTTTCTCTCATCCTAATGTTATGGACATATGGTTTGTTTTTAAGCTTTGTGTTTCTAAAAGCATGGGCATCCAATCCTCTTGTTCTGTACTGAGCAACTCAGAAAAGAGAGAACCCATGACATGTTTACAGCTACTCAGGTTTGAAATTATTGGCCTGTAAAATAGTTAAAGGTTGTTGGGGTATTTAGGCTACAACTACATTCAAGGTGTTCATGTGGTATCCTACAATGCAAAAAGTGACAATACAGTGCATTTGTGTGCCAAATGTGGAAATGATGGGCACTGACAGGATGGTGGGTTGAGAAGTTCTTGGTACAGTCATGTGTATGACACACTACCCACCAGTTGATGGAATGGTACCACATTTTGTGGCAGTAGCCCATCCCTCTGTGGAGTTGGTGGGTCTCTGACACCTACACGGGTTTGGCCTGTCTCAACAAGCACCTCAGAGAAGTATGACAGACTAAAAAAAGCATGCATAGTGGTAGCTTCATCCTGATATAACTGTGAGAAATAGATATTCCTATCCACATGGGATAGTATAACATTGAATAACTGTTGCACTATCCTCAAAGCTGAAGATTGTGTGATATTCAGCATGTCCCCAATCTGTCACTGAAGGACTCTTATGGCAAGAATATTGAATGCTATACATACCTTGATATCCACAGCAATGGAAAGATAACACATTCCTCAGGTTGAATTTGTGGGCCATACAAGTTTACCAAAGTCCAGATAATGTCCCTGCTCACACAAAACTGATCAACAACTTCCTGCTGCTTAAAATTGTAATTCATTAGACATTGCTAGTAAAATCTCCATCTTGGATATAGAGTGACTCTCAGAGCACCTGTTGTGGTACTGTGGCAACACATATCTCAAAACATGAAACAACAAAACCATCATCCACACCAAGCACCCTTACCTATTGCGAAATGAATAGAAACTGCAGTCCTTGTCTTTTTATAACCTGTGTGCGCAACACACAGATGCATATCAATATGTTATTTTGAACTGCAAAAGGCAAGAAAGGTTCCACATTAGCATATCACTGGTGCAACATTTACATATATTTCTACAATTAAATGTTATTATGCACTCATTTGTGTATGACTATTCCTTCAACTTTTTGAGGGTTGCATACATGTGGAGCAAATGTTTATGAATCATACTTTGTACTTGTCTGAGACTTATACAATTATGAGCTGCACACATGTATAACTGAGTGTGAATTCCGTCCTGGTTCTCTCTAAAATAGAGTGAGTAAATAGAGTAGCATTCGAGATGATTTAGTCTATCAGTATAAAATACATTTTTGAGCCCAAAATTCTTCTTTCTGCAATACCTCGGGGCCTGGTCTGGATTTTAAAGTATGTTAAGCAAAACATGATATTATTCATCATGACAGGCCTCACAATCTCTTAAGAAACTGGTACAACAAAAGAATGGCTTCCACATTTCTAAATGTTGTAGCATTGACAGTGCCTCCAATTGTACAGATTCAGTCTGTTACTGCAAAAGAAACATTCAGTTCAAAACAAAACTGGTTGCTTTGATTATTCCTAGGTCTCACTCATGGTTCTTTGCAAAACATTATGTTCTTAATGTATAAGAGTATAATCCATTTTTTCTTTCCATTATGCATTACAGCACATTTTTATATAAAATTTTATACCATCTTTACTGACAATGCACACATGCTAAGTACATTTGAAGATTAGAGTGCTGCACAGTAGTCAGGAAATCTATATTTTTGCTGTTACAGGTAAGCTGAGCATAAGAATTTGTTTGCCTATGTCATAAAAGCCACAAAGCCTTTAATAAGTAAAGGTGCAGGCCTACTTCTAGCAATCACCATGTGCAACTGTTTATAAAAGAGATGTAAAATGATCTTTTTTAATCATGAACCATATATTATGGGTTCCTCTATACCATCCTGGAAAACATACAGTAGAATAGATGGAATTCAGAAAGTAGACGTTGCTGGAATTTGGAAAGAAGTACTGCATATCAGTGTCATAGACAATAAAACAAAACAAAGTGGATAATAAACAAGTCACCCAATGAGGTCATATCTTTTGACTCCTTGAAGTTACATTTGTAATCCTCTATGAGTCTCCATTCAGAACATCTTGATAGCAGCATTCTAAGGAGGCAAATTGCCTTAGAGACATCCGGTACTAAGATAAAATTGTAACTTTTTAGTCATAAGTATCAACTTGTATGTGATGCATAGTGAGGGTAAACACCTGCAGTACAGTGTCTGCTTATTATATGAACTGCATGGTCTATTTTTAATAATTGCATGCCTATAAGATGACATTTTGTCACAGAAACATAGTTCTCAATGTCTCTGTTTGCACTGAGTCATATATTTTTTTTCTACCTTAGGTCTGTTTGCAGGTATCTAGCTGCTCTTCATCTTTCTTCCCCAATCCCATCATTGAAATAACATCTTACTACCACTACATATTAAATGCCCTTAGAAAGCATTGCCCATTGCCTATTGTCAAATGGAAAAAAATACTAATAAGCTTTCTCTGCTCAGAAGTTCTTAGATATCTTTTCTGCTTCATATCTCTGCATGAGCCTGTGTCTTGGTAAGTTTTGAAAAAGGTTTCCCTCGTGTCATGAGCAAAAAATATATCATCAGTTCTTGTCACGCAATACTGCATGGCCTTTAAGACAGGATGAGTAGTAACTCTAAACAGCTGTCATGCTACAAATGGTACTTTTGCTAGCATTGCTAAGAATAATCTGTTTTTATGAACAAGGGCTTGGATCACCAGTTCACCCTCTGATATTTCCATAGACTTTAATAAATAGTCAATTCCTCTAGTGGAAGTCTACATGGACACTAAGAATACAAGCAGATTTCACAATGAAGGTGCCCCAGACAGAAAGCAAGCCAGAAAACCAAGAGTTGTGAGGAAGAAAAAGTAACAATTTTTAAACTCTTAATTTTCAATCTGAATTATTTCATATTGCTGTACTCGTATTTTACCAATATGAACAATGACAGAATTGAACCAAAAATGGCAGTAAATTCTTTGGTTACAATGCAAGTTACAAAAATTAACAAAAAATGCAATTAAAAATAAGAATACATATGAAGTTATAGAGAGATGTATAGTACAACTTCACTTACAGAGGATTATATTACAATTTATTCAGGAAGGCAAAAAGTAAACAATACACATAAACTGACCAGCACTAAGATACATCTTAAAATTAGGTTAGCAGCTGCATTTGTAAAGGTTAATTGCAGTCTCTGAGAAAAAGTACGTATCTATCTATACACACACACACACACACACACACACACACACACACACACACACACACACACACACACACACACACACACACACACACACACACACACACACACACACACACACACACACACACACACCCACACACACACACACACACACACACACACACACACACACACACACACACACACACACACACACACACACATATATATATATATATATATATATATATATATATATATATGTATATATATATATATATATATATATATATATATATATATATATATATATATATATAATGAGGAAGTTATTTATGAGTCTTGTTCATTTGTTCTTTTTTTATTTTTAGTTTGGAATTAGAAAGTTATGTGTATTACAAAAATGTTAGGATTTTACAATTGTGAAGCAGCTTAATGGCATTGCTTCTGCAGTCAGAAGAGCTCCTAAATTGGATTGTATTTTAGCTTTCTTTATATTATGTTAGGGCACCCCATTTAAACATTATCTATGATTGAAAATATCTTGCTTAAATTCTTGCTGCCCAAAGGTTTTTATTAATTCTTTTGTTGCCGAAATTATTGTCAAGTTTCTTTATTTGACCTTGCACAATAGAAGTTTTGTATATACTTCAAAGAAAAAGAAAACATATATGTGTAGCTCCTTTCTGAGAATTGTATAGCAATGAGATATCTTTGACATAATATAATCATTTACAGTCAATAAATTGCACAAAGTCTCTACCACAGCATTATTTTGCCAGTGACACTGAAGTTAATTGTCCTGTTAGTTTTGTGAAGTTTGTTTGTGCAGTATGTAGAGCAGTTTGCTACTTACATTTTTGATTGTATTTTATTGTTTTTTAAATCAATTCATTATTGCTGGTTACTGACAGAATAACACATTAGAATTCCTGAGACAACTTTCTTGAAGTGAAACCATAAAACACACTGCCAAAAATTCCAAAGATGCTAGAATCTACAGAATAATTAAAGACAGGTAGCCATATGCTACAGATGTAGAATGTTCTTGAAACAATCAGCTAGTGTGAAATATTTTCAAACTTACCTCCATACTCTAATGGAATAGTAGGTTAACCAACACAACAATATATCTTATAGCCTTTAATTGTATAGAAGGTATGTAAATGCTTACAAAGTGATACTGGGGTGAGAGTACTGAATGAAAAGCAAAAACAACACATCGTCAAAAGATCCTAAGCCATCAGTGAAACAAATTCATTTCTACTCGCTAGCAATTCAAATGTGCATAAATCAAACTTGTAATGATAACTGGATATTGCTTTCTTAAACTTGTTTGCAAGCAGGTTATTATATTTAACATTATCAGCAGTTTCAATCTAAAAGCCATTAACTGTTTTGACAACCTTGTACATTAGAGGCCAGTCACCTTAATTACAATCTTCCCTCAAGTGTAAAAGTTGACCTTGTGACACCTCACTACATTACTTCTTCTTCATAGCATAACACCTCACAACAAACATTAATCTACAGTAAATTATGTTGAATCAGGAATAGCACAGAATGTCACAGCATGCAAAAAAAGCAGAACTAAAAATAGTACATTTACCCACTTTGAAAACAGAGGAGTAGGGAGGGACAGCAAGATTTGATGCAAGGAATTTCTTGAATGGTCTAAAGGATATCTCCCACACTATGACATTTGGGTTAAAAGTATTTTAAGAAGCTATTCTTTATAAGGGACATACTGTTATGTTAATAAACACAATAAAACAGCTGTTCTAAAACTGTCCTTCTTGGAAATGGTAACAGCATTTTTAAATTTTTTTTTTGTACAGGTAGATTAAACACAAATTTATTTTGTGCTTCTTAAAACAACCATCTGGATTATCTACAACATCTACAGAATTGAGTTCACTACTGTGATGAAACATGCACATAGTTTACTTGCACAGACAAAAATACTTTCAAACAAGGCAGCATAAATCATTTGAAAGATGCAAGGTGTTTTGGATGCAAAATAAACAAGCAGTAAACCAATAGATTTGCAAGTAACATTTTTCTGGGGAATGTAAAAAATACGTTTTAAGATAAAGATACAAAATGCATTAACCATGGTCTGCAGAATATTCTCCTGTGGTACAGATTTGTTTGTGGTTGATATATATAATGTATATATATATATATATATATATATATATATATATATATATATATATATATATATACACACACATAACACACACACACACACACACACACACACACACACACACACACACACACACACACACACACACACACACACACACACACACACACACACACACATGCACACACACCTTGATAACCCATTTGCTAATGCAGAATCTTTTACCATGTACATGTAAACAGCTACATAGATGCATCTGTTGCCATGAGAAGGGAATACAATGCCAAATTTAAAATTAATCCCCTATGGTAGAACCCTAATATAAATATGCTCACTAATAAAAGACTAAAAAAAATAACTGAATACAAAAATAAATTGAATTCTCTAGATGTCAAAATGCTCATGCTAAACTTAGCAAGGAACTCCCAGCCCTAATCAAATTATGCAAATCCAGATATCCAGTAAAAATAGCCAACCAGGAGAAGGGTGACCACAAAGTCATCTTCAACTATTTCAGAAATCTCAGAAACAATACCCAGCACTGCAAAAAGGTAATCTTTGGACCCCACCCAGTTCGGGTTTGTGAAAGGTAGATCTTGCCTCCTGAACCTGGTCGACTTCTTTGAGGCAGTCACTAAAGCCGTAGACGAGGGTAAGGTGGTTCACACAACCTATCTTGACCTCGCCAAGGCTTTCAATACCATCCCCCATTCTGGAATTATAGCTAAACTCACTAAACTAGGCATAAATCCCTATGTCACAAGATGGGTTGCCAACTGGCTCACTGACAGAACCCACACTGTAAAAGTTGCAGACTTCAAATCTGACTTCAAAACAGGGACAAGTGGAGTACCACAGGGTTCAGTACTGAGACATCTCCTGTTTGGTATCTACTTCTCTGAAGCACAGGCTAACACAGAAGGTTTCTGGCTAATGAAGTTCGCAGATGACTGTAAACTAGGAGCTATAGTCGAGTCCCCAAATTATGTGGACATCCTACAGAAGGGCCTCACTGAGACAGATGCCTGGTGTCAGAGCCATGACCTCAAGCTCAATGCTAAAAAGTGCATTGTTATCCCCTTTGATAAAAACTCTGTACCCATGAACTACCACATAGGCGGCAGTCTTCTTAACACTGAATGTGTGATAAGAGATCTTGGAAACCAGGTGGACAGTAGTCTCTCCTTTGATAATCACATTGCCACAGTAGTCAGGAAATCCTTCTACATGGCACAACTCATCACAAAAGGGTTCTCATCCAGGAAAAAAGAGGTCATTGTTCCCCTCTACTTGACACTCATTAGACCCATTATAGACTACAACGCCCCTTTTGGAATGTGCCTCACAAGACATCTGCAGCTGCTGGAAAGGCCACAGAAGTACCTCACAAAGAGAATTACTGGCCTCCAACAGATGCCCTACACTGATCATCTCAATAAACTCCAGCTTTACTCTGTAGCATATCATCTACTGCGAGGTGATCTCTGCCTAACATATAAAGCTATGTCAAACCCAGACCTGTTGGAGGGATAGATTCTTGTCCCAGAGACTTCTCATACTGTGGAATAAGCTACCCTTCTATGTCAAGCAATGTTCCTCATTAACTCTCTTCAAGAATAATCTTGATGAGTGGATGGGAAATAGGAAATACACCCCGGGATCACTTCTGTGGCACTGCTCTACAGGGGCACAGGAAATTAACTTTCTTGGGTCGGCGTAAGCCAGGGAACTTTATTGGCTAGGCTTACTTAGGCCCTTGGGCCGATAGCCTAGTACCTACCTATGAACCTATGAACCTATGATAAAGGATGTCAAGTGTTCAGACCCAGAGGACATAACCAATCTACTAGATAACAAATTTAGTTCAAATGTCACCCTATCTCCCCCCCCCCTACATTCTCAGATCATATACCGACATCTTTACCCTTCTTCCTCCCTCTCTCCCTAATCTCCCAAGAGTAAGTAGTCCAGGTGCTATCCCCTGCCAAGAACACTACTTCTTTGAAGCAAGATACCATACTAGGCTGCCTACTGATCAGTCTGAACCATGACATTTCAGTCTCCTACAGAGGTTATTCAGTATCAGCCTCTAAAGAGGCTCTGTGCCTTATTAATGGAAGACTACAACAGTCAACCCCTTCCACAGATATAAGATATTAATGGACCCAGGTACTTATAGGTCTAGCCTCGACTATGAAAAGGATCATTATGGAATTAATGGATTAGGACATGGCAACATACAAACTCTGACCAAAGCCAGTTCAATTTTGGCAAGGGCAGATCTTGCCTAATTAGCCTGGTCATCTTATTCAAGAATGTTACTGAAGCAATGGATGAGAATAGCTCAGTGTACTTTACATATCAAGACCTTGCAAAGGCATTTGATATCATCCCACACTCAGGGATCCTAGATAAACTCTTCCAGCAAAATGTAAGCTCTTACACAACTTATTGGCTATCAAACTGGCTCACAATTAGAATTCAGGAAATTAGGATGAGCTGCCTTATCTCCTCCAAAACATCTGTCACTAATGCTGTATGCAGGGTTCAGTCCTTGGGTTGCTCCTCTTTGGCATTTACTTATAGGACACCAAATCTAATGTTATGGGTTTATGGTTGACCAAGTCTGTAGATGACTGTAAACTCAGTGTCATCATAAACTCCCCATAGGACACCAAAATCCTTAAAGACATCCTTTCCCAAACAAATAGCTGGTGACAAAACCATGGACAAAAACTAATGGCCAAGAAATGTATAATTATATCCTTTGCCCAGCATGACTTCCCTTGTAACTATCCCATTGACAACACACCTCAGAAAGTTGATCCCATAGTTAGGGATCTGGGAATCTAAGTTGGGAACAAACTGTTTTTGATCACCATGTATCCTCTATTGTAAGGAAGCCAATTTTCATTGAACAGCTTAATATCTCGATGTGTGGTATTCTGGTGTAGGCATGCACTTATTCTGGTGTAGGTATGTACTTATTCTGGTGCAGGCATGTACTTATTCTGGTGTAGGCATGTACTTATTGTGGTATAGGCATGCATTTATTCTGGTGTAGGCATGTACTTATTCTGGTGCAGGCATGTACGTATTCTGGTGTAAGCATGTACTTATGCTGGTGTAGGCGTGTACTTATTCTGGTGCAGGTGTGTACTTATTCTGGTGTAGGTATGTACTTATTCTGGTGTAGGCATGTATTTATTCTGGTGCAGGCATGTACTTATTCTGGTGTAGGCATGTAATTATTCTGGTGTAGGGATGTACTTATTCCAATGTACTTGGCTCTCACTAGACAGAACATTGAATTTAATGTCCCAGCTGCATGTACCTGTCCAAACACTTGTCACAACTGGAGCAATCACAATACTTTCTCACTAAAACAATGAAGGACCTAAATCACAAAAATAATGCAGACCATTACAAGGCCTTCTCCTTCTTTTTCTTATCATACATGTTTCCAACAGGCAACATCTGTCTTGCATAAAGAGCTTCAACAGAGCCTATCTTTTCATAAAATTTCATATTTGCAAGTCTAATAGTGAACACCCACTGAAGGGATCTCAATCTTTTTTGCAACATAAATAGGACATGTTGGAGCAATTTATATGTAGCACAGAGAATACCTCTTCAACACATAAAGCAATGTTTATCCTTCTTCTGCCCAGCTCTGGTTTATTAAGTCACAAAATATAAAGATTAAAAACTTCCTCACAGAAGGATAGCCCAGAAAGTACCTATGAAACTATGACAGTCATTGCTAATAATATATTTTACACACACCCACACACACACACACACACATATATATATATATATATATATATATATATATATATATATATATATTTTTTTTTTTTTTTTTTACAGTTTATCGAATCTTCTCAGCTTGGCAATTGCTTATGAGTAGAGCTGACATGCTGAAACTGCCATTGTCCTAAAAATCCCTTGAATTTCATACCTAATAGTTTTTTGCCTTTATCAGATGTTATCATGTTTGGATAACTACATACAAGTGCAGCATTCTGTGCATTGATTACACCTGTATGTGTAGCATGTATTACCTTCACAACATCACAAAACTTTGAATTGTAGTCAACACAGGTTAGGTATGCAAACACCGGGATTTAAAAACATTACCGTCAGAGGTAAGTTCTCTTCACTACTGGCAGTAGCCATTTCTGATTTAGATATATCCCTTCCTTAATGCTTTACTTTAATTAGGTGAAGTATCATGGTGGGCTGTCTCCTTGGCCTACCACAAATGTAAGTGGAGTATTCTGAGGGACAGATCTGTGATAATGACCATGTGCCTTTTCTCCATAATTCATAGAACTGCTCAGCTGCATAAATCACTACTACCAGCTGCATTAATTGACATGGCCAAAAGCTAGCATGCAGCCATTACTTTCAACAAGAGAGATTGCATTAGAGGCAAGTGCTGGGGCACTTATCAGACAGGTAGTCGTCGGGCATCTTGCTTGTGTGTGTATGTGTAAGGATTCCTGTGTGAATGCATGCAGCGGTATCCATGGTTCCAGTGTGTGTGGTAGTGAATGTGTGTCTGCCTGAGCGGATATAGTATGTAGTTTAACTAGGGGATTGAGTAGGAAAGGTGTGTGTGTGTGTGTGTGTGTGTGTGTGTGTGTGTGTGTATGTGTGTGACTAGATGAGTGTCTGTTCATGAGTGCTATAGGGTGGGAATTTGTGTACTTAATGTAGCTGTGAGCATCTGTGCTTCCATATGTATGGCAATGCCTGTAAGTGTACTTTCAACAAGAGAGATTGCATTAGAGGCAAGTGCTGGGGCATTTATCAGACAGAGGATCCCATACATCTCAATGCCCCATACTCTAATGAGCACTGACAATAATATGTGGGGCACTAAAAACTAGGAAGGCTTTTCAAATATTACTTTATAACACTTAAAGTTGCTAGAAACTGAAAATTAAGAACATGTATATGGAATTCCAACATATGGCATTATAGAATGACATTAAGGGCACAAAAGAAGGAAGATGCCAGTTTGAGAGGTAAAGTTATGGAAGTTTTGTGAACATCATGGGCAGTTGTGAGGTGTGGGGATGTGTGTATGTGTGTTTGTGTGTATGTATACTTATGTGTGTTTTGATATGTGTATGTGTGTTTGTATGTCTATATGTATGCTTGTGTGTGTTTGGATATGTGTATTTGTGTGTTGTGTGTGTGTATGCATGCTTGTGTGTGTTTTGATATGTGTATGTGTGTTTATGTGTGTATGCATGCTTTTGTGTGTTTGGATATGTGTATGTGTGTTTATGTGTGTATGTAAGCTTGTGTGTGTTTGGATATGTGTGTGTGTTTGTGTATGTATGCATGTATGCTTGTGTGTGTGTGTGTGTGTGTGTGTGTGTGTGTGTGTGTGTGTGTGTGTGTGTGTGTGTGTGTGTGTGTGTGTGTGTGTATGCATGCTTCTGTGGGTTTGTGTGTGTGTGTATGCATGCTTGTGTGTGTTTTGATATGTGTATGTGTGTTTATGTATGTATGTAAGCTTGTGTGTGTTTGGATATGTGTGTGTGTGTGTGTGTGTGTGTGTGTGTGTGTGTGTGTGTGTGTGTGTGTGTGTGTGTGCGTGTGTTTGTGTATGTATGCATGTATGCTTGTGTGTGTTTGGATGCATGTGTGTGTGTGTGTGTGTGTATGCTTGTGTGTGTTTGGATATGTGTATGTGTGTTTGTGTGTGCATGCATGTATGCTTGTGTGTGTTTGGATATGTGCATGTATATGTGTGTGTGTGTGTGTGTATGCTTGTGTGTGTTTGGATATGTCTATGTGCGTGCATGTGTATGTAAGATTTGGTGCGTTTGGATATGTGTATGTGTGTTTGTGTGTGTATGTACGCTTGTGTGTGTTTGGATATGTGTATGTGTGCGTGTGTACATATGCTTGTTTATATTTGGATATGTGTATGCATGTGTGTGTGTGTGTGTGTGTGTGTGTGTGTGTGTGTGTGTGTGTGTGTGTGTGTGTGTATGTGTGTGCGTGTCTGTGTTTTTGTGAGTGTGTGTGTGTGTGTGTGTGTGTGTATGCTTGTGTGTATTTGGATATGTGTATGTGTGTTTGTATGTGTGTATGTATGATTGTATGTACCTGGATATGCGTATGTGTGTTTGTGTGTGTGTATGCTTGTGCATGATTGGATATTTGTATGTGTGTGTGTGTGTGTGTGTGTGTGTGTGCGTGTGTGTGTGTGTGTGTGTGTGTGTGTATAATTCTGTGTCTTTGGATATGGGTATGTGTGCTTGTGTGTTTGTATATGTATGCTTGTGTATGTTTGGATATATGTATGTGTGGTTGTGTGTGTGTATGTATGCTTGTGTCTATCTTGATATGTGTATGTGTGTTTGTGTGTGTGTATGTATGCTTGTGTATGTTTGGATATGTGTATGTGTGTGTGTGTATACTTGTGTGTGTTTGGATATGTGCTGTGCATATGTGTGTGCGTGCATATGTATGACTGTGTGTTTTTGGATATGTGTATGTGTGTTTGTGCGTGTGTATGCATGCTTGTGTGTGTTTGGATATGTGTATGTGTGTGGGTGAGTAAATGATGTTGCCTGTGCCAATGCAATGTATAAGCCCCCAGCAGTGATAACTGTATTCTAGTGCCAATTAGTGGTTGCAGTGATAACCTAACAATTCAGAGACGTGGTTAATGTGTCTGGGAATGACTGTTTTTTTACATCATGTTAATGGGCCCTTTTGTACTGTAGCCTTGCTGCTCATAACTTGTCAGTTTCTGAATCCTGGTCATAGCCTTGACAGTAAATGAGGTATGGAACAGATCATTTTGTCCAGGGACATCTTCAAGGTGGGGCGGTTACAGTAGTAGGATTCGGGAGGATAGGGGGAGGATAGGGTTAAATAGGAATAGATGAGGATTGGGAGGAAGTGATGTAGGAGTAGGGAGGGGCTTAAAAGATGTTAGGCAAGTATAACTGGAATAGGAGTCCCATTTTTGCATGAAATTGCTACTTGTTATGGAGAGCTAGTGTGTGTTTACCTCCAAGATGACCTTTACGAACTGCTGGGTCAGGTAGGCTTCGGATTAACAATGGTTGGCATGGGTGTTTACGTCACAAAACATTTGTAGCAGTATCAATATTTTTTTGGGGGGGGCACAGGGGCCTGGGTTCAAGATCTGCAGTGATTATTTTAGGGCTGTTGTGGGCAATGATCAATGGGTAGCTTGTTTGTTAGGGAGAGAGGTGAATTAATGGTGGACATGAGGCATATTTCGCAGTTCAAATATCTGCAGATGTGCCAGGTTTTGGCTGAATAATGTGGGTCTGTTCTAGCAAATTTGTGGCAGTTTTCATGTTATATCTCCAGAGTTGGTGGGAGACCTTGTTTTCAAACTACCTAATAGATTGAATCGTTATGAACTTTTATGCTGGGTGTGCTGAAGAGTTCACCATAAAATATTCAACCACTCATCTCAATTATGATGTTAAGGTCTTAGATATAGCTTGTGCCTGGACTGGGAGGTTAGTGAGTGACTTGTAATGTGCTAGCACAAAAATTTCAGCTATTTGGGAAGTATTTACTTCAGGGTGGTGAGGAAATCAGAAGGGAACAGCTACCTCAGGCAGGGCAGTTCCCTTTGATGTGCTAGTGCTGCTAATTAGTGGGGAGCTGTCACACTTATGCAGGTATCTGGATATCTAAACATAGTTCTCAGTAATTATGATCATGACTGGATTGTTATTGATTAAATCTGTCAGTGCTGTATTGAGGAAGCTCTTTCCTCATTTACTGTAAAGGCGTGATTTTGCGTCACTTTTGGTTGACTGTTTCAGTCCAGAGGAAGAGGAAGAAAATGGTGGTTGCATGGTTTTTGCAGGCTTTCGTCAGAAGGCTTGCCATTCTGGGGTGGGTGTGATATTGCCCTGAGATTGTGTTCTTGTTATCACCTGCAGAATATATGCACATGAATAGATTGTGTGTTTGCTTGGTTTGTTGAGCAGTGCAGTCATCTGCAGAAAATGTGTACGGGGAGAAATAATGTGCCTAAAGAGGAAAAAAAAAAAAGTCAAGTTTGACGGCATGTTGGTTCTATCCTTGGAGGTTGTGAGAATGAGGGAGCACATGCTTTGTGGCTCATTCGGTGTGATATGTGGTTAACAATTTTAGTATTTTACAAAGCATAGAAAACTGATCTGTTGATGTATTGCACAGCAAAATCAGTATGTGTTGTACAGATAATGACCAGAATAAGGTAAATTGAACAGGATGACACTAAAGCCATGTTACAATGGAAAAGAAAAAAAAAACGGACGTCATGTCACTGCCCGAGAGCTGTAGTAAAATGCTGAAGGGCGCTGTCATTTATTTGCTACCTTCAGGCCAGAAATTAACGGTGATGGATGTTATGTAAATATATGAATTGAAAACTCTGCTCTTGGAGTACCAAGAAAATAACTGTAGTACTTTATTTTTCACTTTTGAACGAATACAAAGTTGATGTAAAATGCTAAAGGAGATGAACAAAAGGGTAGTGATTTGCACCCTGTTGGACTAAATTGATGGCATTAGCATTTCCTTCTAATTATTATGCATCTTGTAAATGATAAGTTAGGCTTTATAATGGATATTAAGATAGTCTAGATAGGCCTGAAAAAGCAGTGACATGTTACTATCCTGTGGTAGAAGAGAATGTTTGAGAGCTAAAAGATTAAGACAGCTTGACAGCTTGCCACCCTTTATATGATCCCCATGGAGGGTATAATTCTCAACTGTCCAGAACACTTTTGCTGCTCCTTACAAAGCTGTAGGCAAAGTATGCATGCTCTGCAGTTTGTGCATTTCCTACCAGTGGACAGGCATTTATGTTGGCAGGCTTCTGCTCGTGGATGAGAAGAGTAATGTGGGGGGGTGTTCAATAGCTGCCAGTCTGCAGCTCGAGAAGCCATCAATGTCAAGTGACAAAAAAAAAAAAAAAAATGAAAACTGATCTTAATTTGCAGGTGGGCCTCAGGGGTTCCAGGTCTGTACTGCTTGCCTGTTCATGGGTGGTGAGGTCATTGAAGTGCTGAACACAGAAAAGGTTTCTTGACCCTAAGCCTTTTAAGTATAAAGACAAATCCTTGTGCTTATGCTGATTAGTGCCCTTGTAATTAAGCTGGTCAGTGTTTTGTTTTACAAATAAATATATAAATGAATATATATATATATATATATATATATATATATATATATATATATATAAACAGATGAGAGATCCTTGAGTGTTTGCTTGTTGGGGCAGATGGGGTGGGGGTAGATGTGGCAGCATGACTGAGGTGACGGCTGTGTTCTTAAGTGTTGATGAGTGCACTGCCAAGTATATCCATTGTTGCTTGTCAGTTGCTTCTTGTTTTGTGGTCGTTAGTGGTGGCATGGGGGTATGTGGGGTGGAATGTTTCCCCAAGGTGGGTTTGATTGCTTTGAAGGCTACGGTAGTGAAGGGGAGATGGGCAGGAGCAACGGTACAAATGAGAAAGCTTTGGGATTGTTGCGGCTTGTATTAATTCATCAAGAGATCCTTGTTAGAAGTAAAACCAGCAAATTTTAACCATCCTATGACCTTCCTAGCTGAAGTTGTTAGCAAGCCGTTAGTATGTTTTAATAATTTTTTTCTATTTGTTCCATAATTCAAATGCTAGTGTTCCTCATTTTGGAAATGGAAGGTTGAGAGCTAGGCACTGGGCAGTGAAGTACATTTGAGTTTCAGACTTCAAATCTTTCAGAGGGGGTATGTTAAAGCAAATCCTGTTGTGTTGGCAATTTATAAGCCATAAGAGTAGTGCTTGGTACGTTTGGTGGAAAGAGAGGTTCCATTGTGGATGTGGTTTTAGGTGAGGCCATTGTCAGCTGGGCGAAGCACTTTTCATAGTATTTTCTTCCCTGGACCCCTGTCTAGCAGGGTGACTGACATGATGCCTGGGATGAATTTCCTTATCTCCAATCTAGTCATCAAGCTTCCTTTTGAAGAGGGCCAAAGAGGCACTCTGCTTGATATGTATGGGCAGTCTATTCCAGAATCTGTGGAGTTTCTGGGTCAGGAGCCTATCCCTCTAGCATGTTTTGTTCATTGTGATGACAAGGTTTAGATCCATGGAGCATATGGCTCTGAAGGATTGGGATTTCTTTAAGTGTAACATGTCCAACAGTTCTGGTGGTCTGGAATTGCAAAGTTACCCGGGTTGTGGATAGAGATAGGTTCCTACAGGTGTGGGGTTTACTTTTAATATACTCCACTGGTAGTTAAATTTATATTGGGTATTTGATAGGGTCATAGGAAGCATTGCTTCAGTTATGGCTGCTTTGTCATAGATGGGAGTGTTGGTGGTACATTCCTTCCTGGGATGGCAGGATAGGTTGTCCTTGAAGATGTCTTGGAATGTGTTATGTATTTTGGATGTTTTACATGTCTTTTTCCTTCTTACAGATGGGGTCTTGGAACCATGTGGCTGTAAATTTGGAATAGGTGGGTATAAGGTGGAGCCTTCTCATTCCTATTAGAGGGTTTAATTTTGTCCTTTTCTTTGTAGATGATGGTGTGCAGAGTTCCAGTGGTAAGATACAGTGAATTTGCAGATGATCATGCATTGGTGTCGATTAAGTGGTGGGGTCATTGGATGAGTAATCAGAAATGGATAGGTGAAAAGGCAAGCACAATGATCTGGAAGAAGAAGAAACTTGTGACTGTCCAGGATGATGAAGCACAACCAACTTTTTGTTTACTCTAGACCAAGTATTAATGTTTTATGACCTCATTTGATTTGTGATACAGGATAATGTACAATCCATGGTAGAATTAAGAGTTCTATTATTTAGACATCATTGGATGCAGTGGTGCAGTGGTTTGTGTCATTACACTGCTAGAGGTTCTCCAGTTCGATTCTCAGCCGGGGGCTAGTTATGTGGGCTTTGTGTGCCCTCCTTGCATTTGTGTGGGTTTCGCTAGGTACTCCTGGGTTTTCCTTCCATGCTGCTAAGTTGCTAGTTACTTAATATTGGATATATTTTTATGGGAAGACATATAGATCACATACGCTAGATGGTCATCATAGTGACAATGATTTTGCTGCATGTTTAAATTTGGCTGCATGTTTAAATGGAAGCCCTGATCACTTGGGTGGTGCATATTGAGGTCACAGATGGAGTGCTGAGTGAGTAACAGTCAATGCCTTGATGGAAATAGACTTGAAAGGTAATGGTTTTCTTTTGCGGATGTTTTGAGTGCTGGAGAGACTATAGGGTAGTAGGTAATTTTATTCAATGGTCATTAAGGCACATTACAGTTGGGGCAGTGGTGATTTCTTACAGATGTAGGACATGTTTATTTTTGCCAGTTTGAGTGGGTTACTTTGGTAGGGTTCATAGTTGGTGTAGTTTATCAATTTTGTTGCTTGTGGCTTAATTCTTTTGATAAGCCCTTGCGGCAGATGGATAGGGTGGGTTATAGGGATTTGTATTTTGATTATACATTTATAAATGTGGGGTTTGGGGGTGTATTTGTGGCATTTGTTATTGCTGTGGTTAGTCATTATGGAAAGGTGAGGGCCAGCAAGGGCAAGGATGGTTCTTAGGTGCTACTCTTGTATTGGATAGTTGACAGGATGACAGGAAGGTTCGTGATCTGTGATAGGGCTGCTGTTAAGGTCAGTTGGCAATTGCTCTTGTCTGGTTTTAGGGGGCAGTGGGTTAACATCAGGGAGGGACTAAGGGTTTATTTTCAGTCATTTGGCTGTTCATCACTTTGGCTATGTATGTGATAAGGTTTATAAGCTGGAGGGTTGAATCAGTGCCTTCTATGAGGGAGGATGATTGAAGGGACATGGAGTATTTCTTTTACTTTTGGTGTTTGTGTTAGCTGGTGTAGGAGGTTCATTGGGGTTGTTGGGGGATTATGGTTTGTTTCCAGTTGCTAATATTGAACTTACAGGGCTGATGGTGGTTGGGCTGCTAACAATGCCATGATGGTTGTTTAATCATTTCATGTTATAAAGGCTAGTTGGTTTAATGTCTGGATTGATATTGCACCTACATTGAAGAGATCTCATTGGTATGATGGTATGCAACTGGGTTTAATAACAAAATAGTATGGCTTATTTTGTTGAGTTGCTAGAATGCCATGACGACTGTTGAGCTGTATTATTGCTTATACGAGATAGTGTGATGGCAGGATTGCTAGATAATGGGAGTTTAATGATACTATTTTAGTTGGTAGTGATGGGGGAGTCATTAGAATTGCTATTGCTCTGGATTAAGGAGAGCTCACTTGGTTATTACTGGATTGGCTGGTAAATGGGGTTGGAATGTGGCATGATGGCATGTATTTGATTCTGCATGGTTTTTATAATGCCCTTGAAGTCATTGGTCATGAAGTGAGGATTATTTAGCTCATGTGCAGTGCAATGCTAGGTTATCTTAGCATAGGTGAAGGGACAGTGTTTTGTTTTCAGTTGTTTCGGTAACTGTTTATTTTGTTATGTGATAGGGTTTTAAGAGTTAACTCGACCCACCTTGGTTAGTGGGGATGGGGTACACCAAATGATGTTTGACTGGATGCCGTAATGGTGTTTAGTTTGTTGGAAGTGTGCCGCAGAGAGGGGGAACAGCCTGGTCAGGCTGGTGGATGCAGAAGAGGGGCAGGCTTGCCCCCTTCTGTTCCCCCTCTGGTGCTGGATGGTCAATTCAATAAGTTTGAAAAGGAAAGTGAGTGGTTACGCTGCTTGAGTACATAAGTAAGCGGAGGAAGCTGCTTATTTGGTTGATGGTATAATGCAATAAATGGTAATGAAAGTGAGTGGTTATGGACGCTGCTTACTGATCAGGATGAGCAGGTTTACACAGTCCTGTCCTAAGATAAATTTGTTTTATGTTTATGGAAATTTAATAAAGGTCATCAAATGTCATTCGGTGTAATGTGTTTTTTGAAGTGGACCTGGACAAATGAGGCTTGGAACAAACCATTTTATCCAGGGACATCTTCAAGATGGGGGGTTAGAGTAGTAGGATTTGGGAGGATAGGGGGAGGATAGGGGGAGGACAGGGTTAAATAGGAATGGATGAGCTTTGGGAGGAACTGAGGTAGGGATAGGGAGGGGCTTAACGGATGTTAGGCAAGTGTAACTGGAATAGGAGTCACATTTTGGTGTAAACTTGCTACCCGGCCTCCCTCCCTCTTTTATTAGTGGGGATATGTTTATGTTTAGTTTGGACAGGGTGGAGAAGAAGGGCAGGCTTGCCCTCTTCTGTTCCTCCTCTGGTGCTGGATGGTCTATTCAATAAGTTTGAAAAGGAAAGTGAGTGATTATGCTGCTTGACTGCATAAATAAGCGGAGGAAGCTGCTTATTTGGTTGATGGCATAATGCAATAAACGGTAATGAAAGTGAGCTGTTACACTGCTTGGTAAGTAAATGAGTGAGTGGAGGTATGGATGCTGCTTATGATCAGGATGAGCAGGTTTACCCTGTCCTGTCTTAAGATAATGTTACATGAATGTTATTTCACCTGTATCATGTTTGGTTTTGAATGAATATTGATTAACATTTATGTTTATGGAAATTACATAAAGCTCGTCAAATGTAATTCGGTGTAATGTGTTCTCTGAAAGGGACCTGGACAAAGCAAAGTTCTTCGAACTTTACTCCATGCACATTCAGAAAAAAAATAAAATACCAACTCCTGTGTTTGAATGTTATTATTTAAGCATTACACCCAGGACAGTACTGAACTCCTTGCTGACTTTGAACTGACATTCCACACCAGAATAACGTTTTACAAGCTTTCTTTTAGCAGCTCACAGATCCCAAATATGGTTCATGTGTTAATGGTAGCATTTCTTTCCTTAACATATTCGGCAATGTCAGATTATCAGCCATGAACACAAAGCCTTCTAACCAATTAATCGTTTCATTGAAAGGTACGGATTCATCTTTGTACATAACAGTTTTGAGTTCTGATCAACCTCTATTAGCTACTTATCGATGCATTTCCTTCTCGGGGTCATTCTCATTACTTCACTGGCACTGTGTATCTGTAATGACAGGCTTTTCTAATGACAACTGGCAGTCAGATAACTAAACCTGACTTTATTAATTACCAGAATACAGGAGCAGAATTGCCTACAGCTCTGAGTCGCACAGAAAATTAAATATGGGAAAGTTTACTTTTATATGCATTTATTTATTTGTTTATTTGTTTATTTATACTGAGCAGGTATTTCTTGCTCATATGAAGTCTTTGCCTTTCTTTTCACGTGCTTAATTTTTGGATGGAATGCAACAAATGTAGTGTAGTGATTCAGTTATAGAGAAAGAAAATAATTGTCAGTGTGGTCTGTTGTTTAAGTGCTGTTTGCTTGAACAGAGTAAGGCAGACAAAACATTCAGTTCCACAAGCTTGATTAATACCACAACATGATCGGTATTTTGGTATTAATGGGATCAGTCACTCTTCTTTAGTCACAACAACATTCTTTGCAGTGCTGGCAGTCCTTTATGCAATGATGTTTGAAATATACGCTGCACTGACTTATGGTCAGATTCCAACTGCTCTTTCTCTTACAGTCATTGAACCTTTCTTAACTATATACTATACCAAGCAGAATTTTCTGTACCTGATCATACATTTATCATAATCAGTAAAGAGTCTGATTCCATAACAAATGATTTCTCCTCTGGCCATATCACGCACCATTCACATCTGCATGGTTTCTCCTTATAGTATTATGGGTTATTCACAAAATAATAGTTTTGCGTGTTTTTTGCTGTTATTAGTGGCTTATTTATCCTTCTGTGGGTCTTGTATTGAATATAAATGTTATACTGTTGTTCTTGTTATTCTTGCTTCCTATGTACTCTCTGGTGAGTTGATACTCGGAATTTCATTTAGGCTGCACTTGTGTAGTCCTAAATGACAGTAAAGTTTACTTTGACTTTGACTTGTGTGGGTATTCTGTTGCAGACTGTTTAGGCACTTCATACTGTAGTTTGTTTTCTTGTCGAGTAATTTGGAATTTTTCCACACATTTCACTTTGCCTTCCAATTATTTAATTAATGGCATACTTATTTCTGGAATATTCAGAATTAACACTGAAAAATACTGAATCATACTTAGAAATCGGATAAGAGCATATTAATGCTGTAGTTGAGGCATTTGTTCTACTACTCTGACTTTCTCAGTGTCCTGTAACAAGCCTTCATACCTTAAAAATAGGGCTTATTTATCTCAAGTGTATAAATGATTTTACTTTAAGTTTCTATCGGTTTGAGAATGATCTTTTTTATTCCCTTCAGGAACTCCATTTGTCTGCTATCCTCCTTTTTCGTCTGACCTCACAGCAGTATGCTCTAAATAATACTAACAACACTTTAAAATTATTCAGTTATCTGCTTATCACATGTCTGAAAACAGAAACCAAATGCATTGAACTATATGTCTCTTCCCACTGGGAAATTGAAAGCACTCAACTTTCAACTTTCCTCTTCAATTTCAGTTCAACAATATCCCTGATTAATATCACACAAAAAATACTCTTAACAATATCACTTGATATATTGTACAAAATAGACATTGTTCTATTTTTATAGTTTTGTTAAATTCTTGTGGATGCATATAAATATGAATTTCATCTAGGTTCACAAAAATAACTATAGTGTTTATGCATTTTGTAGACTCAGACTATTTTCAATCATAATCTGGGGTCAAATAAACTTTTGATATCTCTCCTCAAAGCTGTAGAAATCTTTGTTGGACTGTACAGTTCTGTTACTATAGTTGAAACTATCTGAAAATGATGAATTCCTAACAAATGGTTCTAACCACTAAATAAATCTTTCTATATTGATGTAACTTTATTACTTTGTGCATTCTGTCCCATTCATTAAGTAAATATGCATTCACCCTATGAGTTTATTTTCATCATATCAAGCTTTTGGTGAGTTAAATGGCTGCCTATGTCTAGAACCTCTATTTTCAGTATCTGGAACTGAATCTTGCATTTTAATTCTTATATTTAAACATAAGCGCTATTTTTTGATCAAGTGGTGTTATACAATGACCCCAAAGACAAACAGTATATACCCTGTTGATTGTGGTTTACTTTAATTAGATTCAGACATCGAGGCATTTATACAGACGTTATATTATACTCTGATAATGTAACAGTTAACTCAGAGCTTCTCTGCCCAGATATCTGGCTAATCCCCTGGTTATATATTTTCTGTGTCATTTTCTTAATCTTTAGCATCAGCTCTCTAAACAGTTACCGTATATTATGCCAAGAAACAATTCCTTTTCACAATCTTATTTTCCTTACCGCAATATTTTGTAATGACATTTCATTTCATTGTATTTATTTAACTGAATTGATTTTTCTTTCCATACCACGTAAACTTTTGCCCAGTCACTTGTCATTTATAACCATACCTTCTGCACAATTCATTGGCAAGGCATTAGTCATGATTTTTATACTTGCCATGCCTTTTAGGATTCCTTTTTATGTTGTTTCTTTCTCATTTTAGTTTTCAATTCTAGCAGGTAATTTTACTTATTTATAACTCCTTTCTCAGTTCTTTTAGCTATACCACAGAGATTTTATTCACGATATAGGTTCATAGGTTCAGAGGTATTTACTAGGCTAACGGCCACAATGGCCTTTTTAAGCCTAGCCATGCATCACAAATCTCTGATGAGTTCTGATACCCTTGATAAGTGTAAGCATGGGACTGGCAGGTTATCTGTTTGCATCAGAGACATAGGTGCCAAACCGGAGCTGAATTTCCAGTTTCCTATCCAATTGTCCAAGCTGGACTTGAATTTGATTAGGGAGGAACTTTGCTTCACGTGGTTGGGGAGCCTGTTCCATAGACGGGGTAATCTCTGGGATGCATACTTATCTCTCCAGCAGGTCCTATTTATATCACAGGCAAGTTTTAAGTCATTAGAATGGGTGATTCTGCTACTGTTTGTTTTGTGCATATGCAGGAGATCCATCAGAGTGGAGTCTGAAAATACCTTGTATGCCAGGCATAGATCTTCCCTCAAAAGCCTGTAGGACACAGAATATAGGGATAGGGCCTTGATGCGGTCTGCATAGGACATATTACTTATGACCTGTATTCTTTTAGTGAGAAAACTCTGTGGGCATTCCAGTTGTTGGATATGCCTGGTTAGGTACATACCAAAAGGGGCATTGTACTCAATGATAGGTCTGATGAATGCCGAATACAGTGGAACAATTACTTCCTTGGATTTAGATGCCATACCTTTGTTTATAAGTTGCACAACATAGAATGATCTCCTCACCACTGTAGACTCATGATGATCAAAGGCTAGATTATGATCTATGTGCGTCCCTAAGTTCCTGACAACTGGGTCAACGCTAAGGGATGTGTTGTCAATATGATAGTTACCATGGATGGATGACTTCCCAAAGGATTCTGTTATGCATTTCTTGGCATTTAGTTTTAGCCCATGACTCTGATACCAGTTGTTTGTCTGTGTCAGCACCTCCTGAAGAACATTTGTGTCAGTGTGAGAGTCAATGACAGCTCCTAATTTGTAATCATCTGCAAGTTTAGTCAGCCAGAAACCACTGACATTGACCTTGACTTCTGAGAAGTAAATGCCAAAAAGGGGTGGTCCAAGGACTGATCCCTGAGGAACTCCACTTGTGACGAGCCTCTTTGTATATGTGGACTCCCTAATTCTAACTTCCTGGGTCCTGTCTGTGAGCCAGTTGGCTATCCACTGGGTGACATATGAGTTTGTACTTAACCTCTTGAATTGTCAACAATGCTTGAGTGGGGGTATTGTGTCAAATGCTTTGGCCAGGTCAAGGTAGGCAGTGTGAGCAATTTTGCCCTCATTGCTTTGGTGACCTTCTCAAAGAAGTCCACCAGGTTGAGTAGGCATGATCTGCCCTTTATGAAACCAAACTGAATTGGGTCCAGTGTCTGAAGATTTAGTATACTTCCATTGACTATTTCCATGATAATTCTTTCCATGGCTTTACATATAAGACTAGTGAGACTTACGAGTCAGGGTCTGTAGACACCCCAACTTTGTGCAGAGAGATGACTGTTGCCTTTCTCCATTCATGAGGCAAGAAGCCTGTTTGGAGGCTACAGTTAAATAGTAATTCCAGACGCCCTGATAGGTCATGTTTCATGCTTTTTAGAAGGCATCCTGGAATATTGTCTGGGCCTATTCAGGTAATGATCTTGGACTTAGAAAGAGCATTAAGAACCTGTTACCTAGTGACAGTAGGGGGGAGTCATATTTGATGATATTTCCTGAGGGGAGGTTGAAGAGGAGAGAGGAGTACAGTTGGAGCTGAAATTATCAGCCAGGAGGTTCGCTATATCTTCTGTCTCAGTATTGGTGGCTCCACTTACAATGAGCTCTGCACACAATTGTGTATTGCCTTTGAGGTTGCGGACATAGCTAAAGAATGCTTTGTGGTTGTCCTTGGCCAGGGTGGCCAAACATACCTCAAATTTGGCTTTGGTAGAATTTATTTGTCCTCTGAGTTGTTTTTTTAGTTTAATGAGAGTGCCTTCATCCTGCTGGGTTCTGCACCCCCAATTTTTGCCATGATTTTTTTCCTCCTGTTATACATCTGATTGATTTTGTGCTTCCACCAGGGTGGCTTGTTTTTTGAGTTACTTCTGTACTTCTTCCTGGTGGGTACAGCTGCCTCTGTACAGCTATTAACACGCTTGTACAGGGTTTCTGTGTACAGTTCTGCATAGGCAGAAGTGTTCTCAGGGTTTATAGGGGGCTTGATATTTGCCAGGTTATCATTTAATAGCAGGAGGTTAGCTTTAGAATAGCTCCTGAATATTCCCGGTTTAACTAGGGGTCCAGGTTTTATTTTTACTTCAAAGGAGACCATTTTATGGTCTGACCTTACCAGGGAAGGCATTACAGTAGAAGGTGACAGCATTCTCCCATATTAGTGAGGACCAGATCCAGTATGATTGCACCCCTAGTTGGTGTATTGATTATCTGGTCCAGGGAGTTTGTGTTTACAAAATCCAGGAATCTCTGTGCCTGTACGTTTGATGTCATATAGGATTCCCAGTTAATACTATATACATCAGTCATTTACTTTTAAAATTAAGTCTATCTGTCAAGAATCTACCTGTACCCTTATCATTCCTGATACCACATAGGATTCTATCTCAGAACAATGAATCATGTAGCTCAACAAATTTTACATGATTTGCCGTAATTATTTAATTTGACTAAAATAATTACTGGGATATACATGGGACCATAGCTCCTTGAAAAAAGCCAGATACACAGATTTTTTGCATTCACTGTAAAACAGAAATATCAGTTTTATCACATCAATGCTCATGTATTTTTCCACTTTCAAAATTCAGACATATAAACATTCAGCACTTCTGCTCTTCTGACCTGCAGAAACACAATGCATGGCACCTCTCTAGGCTTACCTGATAATCCTGGTTGCATTTAAGAATAAATAAATACAATTTCTGGAATAGCAATGGATTTCATTCATTGACAGATACACAAAGTGCAGCTATGATGTAGGTGGTGTGACACACTGCACACATAACACTGCAAAACAAAGGTAAATGGCAGAGTATTTTAATAACAACATAAGTAACCAAGTTTCATGCTAATTAACAAATCCAACACGGGAGAACTATTCAGAAAGCTTTAAAGCAATCATGTAGGCTTAGTGTAGCCATTTGCACTGAAATCCAAAACTCTTTGGATTTCAGTTGCAATTGCACTTAGAAAAAAAAATATATAGGATGTTAGCAGCTGTTGCCACCATCATTAACCTGCATGTGCAACAAGCACTGATTCAAGGTGCTGCTGCTTCACCTCGACCAAGAAGAAGAATATGGACCCAATTTGACTTATCATGGACTTCATGACACAGAAATTGTACAGTAATATCTGGTGGAAAGGGAAACACTACAGGAAATATGCAACCTCTAGCGCCCTAACCTGAGGCTGTAAGGTAATCATGGATAAGCCATCCCAGTGGAAACAAAGGTACGTATAGCATAGGTTCATAGGTTCATAGGTGTGTACTAGTCTAATGGCCCTGGAGCCTTTACAAGCCTAGCCCATAGGATTACCCTGGCATCGTTCCACCTGACCTTAGTTCCCAGTGCCTCTGTCAAGTAGAGCCCCTGGAGTGATCCCCGGGGTGAATTTTCTATTTCTCATCCACTCATCAAGATTTCTCTTGAAGAGGGTCAGTGAGGTGCTCTGCTTAACTTGCATGGGAAGTCTATTCCAGAGCATGGGCAGTCTCTGGGCTATGAAACTGTCCTTCCAGCATGTTTTGTTGATTGTAGTAATGAGGTTGAGGTCTCTGTAGTGTGTGGTGTGGAGGGATTGGAATTTCTTTAGATGTAGCATTTCTAACAGAGCTGGGTCAGACATGGCTTTCTAAGTCAAGCAGAGATCGCCTCTAAGTAGGCATTATGTATATTAACTACAGGTACATTTCAGAGATGCACAGGGGATATATCTGAGGTGTCACAGGCCTCAGCTTCCAAAATATTACATCCATTTCTAAATGCAGTGCTACAATATGCAAGGAAGCATATCTGTTTCCCATAGGAGAGAGCATGAACCATGCAGGAATTTGTATGCAGTAGCACACTTGTCTGAGGTTTTCGGTGGCATAGACTGCACATATATAGAAATAAAAGCCCCACCAAGTAAACAGGGAAGAAGGTACAGCAGCATAAAAGGATACCACTCTGTAAACTGTCAGGTGGTCTGTAATACCTAAGGGATCATCCACAATGTTTGTGCAGGTAACCAAGGCAGGTTTTATGACTCACACATATGGCAGTCCTGCAAGCTATACACAAGGTTTGCTAGGAGTGACTTTTCACTAGGGCATCTAGTGGGAGATGGGGGTAATACCCTGGAACCATGTCTCATGATAGCCCTGAAAACCCATACAACCCCATTGAGCATGGATACAACAATGCTCATGCTCAAACTATAAATGTGATAGAATGTGCATCTGGCTCGCTCACATCATAGTTCTGGTATGCAGAAACCTCAAGAGATCCCAGTAGAAATAAATGGTTGCAGTACTATCCAGCAACCTCTGCCAAAATACTTACAATCTGTTCCACGGCACTAACCCTCTTCAAGAAAAATCTTGACGAGTGGATGGGTAACAGGAAATTAACACCGGGGATCACTTCAACATCCTTGCTCGATAGGGGCACAAGGAATAATGTCCAGCAGCAGGATGAATAGGAATATTCTTGGGTAGGCTTGTTTTGGCTCCAGGGCCATTAGCCTAGTACTCACCTATGAATCTATGTTGTACAATATCATTGTCATAAACAGCTTCAACAAGGGCAACTAGAGGCAGGACTATAGTTTCCAGTACCACAGGCAGGGCTAGTAGCTCCAGCATATATAGATGAAGAGTCTGAGGGAGAACCACCAGCTGCAGATGGTGCTGGCAGATGTACGCATGCACAAAATGCCATGGCTCTGGCTAAGAGGCAAAGGACAGAGCACACACTGAATGCCTAAAAGAAAGAATAACAGCCTTAGCAAATACACACACACACACACACACACACATATACATATATATATATATATATATATATATATATATATATATATATATATATATATATGTGTGTGTGTGTGTGTGTGTGTGTGTGTGTGTGTGTGTGTATTTATGGGTCTACATGTTATTTTCAAAAACCCATTTCAATGAAATGAAAACCAGGACGACTTTGATGAACACTTACTTGCAGGAACTTTCAGATCACTGGAATTTTATTCTTGGAAAGTAACTACTTGGCCACAGTGGTGAACTTTGCTCTTTTCCCCACTGTAGTGTGATCTTAGAATTGGTATATTTAGTTAGGAGGGATATGGGTGGGTTTCATTTGCTTCAGTTTGGTTATTTAGTCATGGTGGCCAAGTGGTTCATTACCCAGAGTAAATATCAGGTGAACCAAGAGTTATGAGTTCAGTGAAGTGGATTTTCAGTAATAACAGGTAGACCCATATATATATTTAAACAACAAATTCGAATAACAAAATAATAATAATAAAAAACACTTTGGTCACAGACAATCGAACAAATGTTTAATGTAGGAATTAGCGCTTCAGCTGCAAAGCTTTCAAAGAGTAACACATCTTCCATCAACACAACCTCAAATAGTGCATTCAGTAAATCAATTAACCAACAATTATCTAATAATTAAACTCCAACCTTTGTTCAACCCATTAGTTCCAGAGTATAATACTTCAAAATAAAAAGTATTTCTTTATACAATAATTTATGCTTAACATCACAACATTCTCCTAAAACTAAATTCACTTGTTCTAAAATAGTGGCTTTCAAACCATTTGGATTGGATGCATTAAAACATTTAAAATGTGCCCCCAAGGGGCTATCTATTCTTACATTAATTATGTCTTTTACATGTTCTTGAATCCGTTTTTTAAAATATCTTGCAGTCTCTCCCACATAATATAACTTACAATCACATTTTAATAAATATACATTTTCTGTGTTACAGTTATATATTCCATTAGGTGAAAAATAAAATCCATTTACCACTTTAAATTTATTGACCACATATTTGCAAATGCAGCATTTCTTGCAAGCATATGTACCAGCTTTGCTGACCAGCTCATCATACATCCCTGCGTTCGGGGGAATTTAGTCCTTGTGTACCAGCATATGCAAAAAATTTCTGCCTCTCTTATATGATATTTGAATTTTTTGGGATATTATATCTTTTAGATTTTTATCTTTTAATAGTAATGGCCAATAATGTCTAACTACATCTATAATCTATTGCGTCAAAACATTATACATTGTCACAAAATAAACCTGTCTCACATTCTTTTTTGATTTATTACATTTTCTATATCTTCCATTACCAACACAATCTACTGCTGGTATTACATTATAGTGTTTGTATATTATTTTACATCCTGCTTCTGTAACATTGTTAATATCATATCCCCTACTTCTGAACATCTCTGCCGTCTTACATATTTCTTCATGTAAATTATGTTCTACACTGGTACAGCATTAGCGTTGTTGCCTCACAGCAAAAGGTTCTCCTGTTCAATTCACGGTTGGAGCGCCTTCTGTGTGGAGTCTGCATGTCCTTCCCATGGTTGATTGGCCTCCGAAAGACATGCGTGAATGGGCGTGCCTTTGCTGAATGTTGGGCGTTGGGCTGGCAACTCGGCACCATAAAAATCTGCTGCCAATCATTAATGGACTGGAGTCCTGCTGTGGCGACCCCTAACCGGGAAAAGCCGAAAAGACAAATAACAACTACTTAATTTTTCTATGCGTAAAAATTCATTAAAGGGTATCATAGCCATCAGATGTGTTGGGTGACAACTACTCCCATATAAAAAGGAACTCACATTGTCAAATTTCCTATAAATGGAAGTTATTATTGTTTCACCAACATTACCTTTCAGAATTATATCCAAAAAGTGGATATCATTGTCCACTTGAATACCATCAAATTTCAAATCAAAACTATTAGTTTGTATATCTTGAACAAACAGATTTACATAATCTTGACCTCCTTTACGTAGAAAAATCAAATCATCTATGTATCGAAAGTATTTGATCACATAGGTCACAAAAAAAATCATGTTTGTATATATACTCCTTTTCAAATTTGGCCATCACTAAATTAGCATACATGGGGGCAAAAGAAGCCCCCATGGCTGTTCCTTGTAACTGATGAAAATATCTCCTTTAAATTTAAAAAAAAAATATTATTTAAACAAAAAAAAAACTCTATCACATAACGAGACATGGGGGTATCTCCCAAAAAATAAAAAATTACTGTACCCCAATATCTTGTTTAATGCTGGTATACAAGCTGGTCACATCTAAGCTCAGCCAGTACATATCCTCTTTCCAAATGGTGGCTTTAATTTTTCCCCAAAAATCTTGGCTGTCTTTTACATAGGATGGTATATGTATCACCCATGATTTTAAATATTCATGTAAAAAAAGAACAAGTTTTTAAGAAAATATTTTTCCGCAGCCACTATCAGCCTACTGGACAAATTCTCCACCCCTCTGTGGATCTTAGGGAGACAATAAAATGAAGCCAAGCATGAGTTGTCAATCTTAAACTTTTTTTCCACATACATTTTGCTAAAATAGCCCAAACGTACACCTTTTTTTCATTGCATCCTCACAATCCTTTATGCCACATTTCTCATATACTTCAATATTATTCAGATGGGTGTAACGCATTTTCACATATTGTTCATGATTCATTATTACATTTTTTTCCCTTATCAGACATTTTGATAATCAATCTGCAATCCATATATAATTGTTTCAAACCCATCCATTGTTCCTTGCATAAATTATATTCCACTTTATTATATCCACCAAAGGCAAGTAAACTGTTTAGTACCACAAACGACCAGAAATAGTACCTCTAAGTTCTTTTATTTGAACAGCAAATGTAAAATGTCATTAAACTGAAAAAAAAACAGAAATAAATTTCTCTTAGTGCCTCAACTTAAAACAGCCTTTACAGAGTAAATTCATGACATAAAAACACAGAACTTTTATATAAAATCTGACATCAATTACATTAATTTACAATTATATAATTAAACAATTAATTATATATATTGCACATTTTTAAAAAGACATATACATACTTACAGTCTTATTCTATATAACTTTTCCAGTTACATTCTCTAGTCATACCCCTGGGATGTAAAGTATTATATTTTAATATAAAAACAGATTCCTTCTTTCTTAATATATATTTTATAGTGTCTTCTCCTATATAATTTATTTTTACTTGTTCTAATATTGTTACCTTCAATTCACTAAAATCAACTTGATGTACCCGATTAAAATGTGCTGCTAAAGGACTTGAAAGTTTATTGTTTCTTATATCTCTAATATATTCTTTAAACCTTTCTCCAAGACTACATTTACTCTCTCCTATGTAAAAATTGTGGCAAGAATATTTTATAGCATAAATTATTCCTGTACTTTTACAGGAAAACTACCTTGTATATGAAATTTAATGCCATTAATAATGTTAAAAGTTGATACTAAATATTTACATATTGCATATTTCCCACATGACATTAAACCTGCACATTCCATTACTCTACTAACTAATTCCTGTGGTCTTCTATAAGAACTATGAACTAAAAAATCTTTAAATCTACGGCCTCATTGGTATGAAAACTTTAAGGCTACTTCTTTTAAGGAAAAAACTTCCCTTCTGACTATTTGCCAATAATTCCTAAGTAGCTAAGCTTGCTTATCTGAGAATAATGTGTATTTTGAAACATAATATAACTGCTTTTCTGAAGTTAACTTGTGCATTCTCTTGTCTTTCATTGTTTATATATATATATATATATATATATATATATAGCTATTATCTCTCTTAACCTTATCATTAAACACCTTACTATAGATATTAGCCACCATATCTGCCTTATATCCTCTATTAATAAACATGTTTGCCACTTTATTAGCCTCTTCCCTGGCTTCATTCACATTATTACATAGTCTATTTGTTCTTAAAATTTCACCAAAGGGGATATTATTGTGTGCCTCGGATGACAACTTTAAGCATGCAACATATGATTTACCTGATGAAATTTTCTAAAAATGCTGATTATAATCTCTCCATTCTCTAGACCGTCCAACGTTATATCTAAATAGTTTGCCTTAACACCATCTTGTAACCCATCAGACTTTATTTGGTACTTATTTTCATTCAGATATTTTAGAAATGATTGTTTTTCATCTTGGCCTCCCTGACAAATAAAAATAAGGTCGTCAATGAACCGATAATATTTAATAACGCATTTTTGAAATAAAATACTTCTATAAACATGAGTATTTTCTACCATACCCATAAACAAATTTGCATACATGGGAGCAAAAGCTGCCCCCATTTCTGTCCCCTGCAATTGTCTATATAACTGACCATCAAATTCAAAAATATTATTAATTAAACAAAACTTTATCAACTCTTTGATGTATTGTGTTCTGGGACTGTCTTTCAAAAAATATTCTATGGCTTGCATACCAAATTCATGATTTATATTTGTGTACAAGCTGACAACATCTATTACTAAAAAGTACATGTTGCCATTCCATTTTACATCCTTAATTTTATCAATAAAGTCAAATGAATCCTTTTTGTAAGAAGGTAACTTTATTAATTCTTGTAATAAAAGCTGATGCAAAAAATACCCCAAGTTATGAGTGAGGTACCCACAGGCCGATACTATCGGTTGGCCTGGTGGGTTTAACAAACTCTTGTGTATTTTAGGCACACAATAAAATCTGGCCATGGTGGTATTTTTGCTTGAAAATTTGTTGTTAATATTAGATACTGTGAAGTAATTCAAACAAACACCTTTAGGCAACAAAATATCATATTGACTTTTAGCTTGTACATAAACTACCAGTCCAACTCTTTCATATATTTTACAATTATTTAAATGGTTCATACACATTCTAAAATAATCATTGGATGTCATGACCACCAGTTTTCCACCCTTTGACAAAGGCTTCTGAAGTGAAATCACATCAAAAATATAACTGTGGATCTGAAAATATTTATTGTGCCCTATGTAACTGTTGTAGCTGTTTTTACATTGGAAAAACTGACTGTAAATTAAAGAACTGCATTTACGGACATTTGTATGATATAAAATCAAAAAAAGATACAAATGCATTTAGTAAACACATTATGGAAGATACTGATCACTCTTTTCATTTTACTGTCATTGACATTATTAAAACAGAACCTCAAGTTGGTGCCTGGTCACTTTTGTTAGAAAGGAGAGAGGTTTACTAGCAACTGCGTCTCAATGCATCAAGTTGGCCAGGCATAAATGAATACATTTCCATTAGCTCTCTGTTGAAACTAGAAGCCTTAGAAAGATAACATTGTTTCTTTTAAAAAAAATATATTTCTTCTGTACTATTAAATTATATATTTTATTATGTTTTTAGAATACAATTTGAATTTTACACATTTATTTTTGAATTTTAACCAGTTTTTATATATAAAGCATGGTTTTTAAATGATTTTTTAAGGGGGGGGTGTCATTTTAAATAACTTATTAACTTTTAATGATTGTTTTTCCCAGTTTCCTCTGTACTATATAAATCATTTGTGTTAATTAATATCATTATCTGATGAAGTTTTGAAGTGGTCAGGATGAAAGCGCATATCATTTGTTTTATTTTCTTCAATAAAGTCCAGAATTGGTTTTATTGAATTTGGCCTGAATAGGTGCATTTTTTTACTGTGGAGTGGCTCATCCTTTTGTTCCTGTTTGGCATCTTCATGTTTTGCAAAAATGGTTAGCACTTTTTGGTCCACATCTGAGCCTTAAAATTGTCACTGCTACTAATGCCAGATCACATGACCTCTGTAATGATTAATACAACAATCTGCCAAACAAAGTGGTAAACTTTCAAGATTGAAAATTCTCATTTAACTGTCATCACTATGTAAAGAATTTTTGCATAGTCAAGAAATAATTGTGATATACATGCCCATTGTAAACATGGTGTAAGGACATTCAGGATTGAATGCACACACCCTTCTCTGCATGGATGAGCACTGAAAAGTGCTACTGCTAAGTGCTTCCAATTGTGAATGATTAATCTGAATGCACTAGCAATTAAGGTTTGTCAGCAAGAAAGAACTTACATGAACTTTTCACACAGACATTGATTTAGGAGAGCAACATTCCTAACATTGATATGAATTGTTTCTGAGAAAAGTCTGTGCCTCTGAATATAATTGTGTCTGCAGTTCTAAGAAGGTACATTGCTCATTGAAACATATATTAACTGGGTCTGTTTTATATTAGCGAAAATCCTGTTAAGCGAATATGAAAACACCGACATGTATTGCGCAAACCACGAATATGCCGAACGCACTAAACTGCAAAATTCAAAAAGTCGAATCCCCATAGTCGGCCAACTCCACCTCACACTACATACTGTCTACCCAAACAAAATAAATAAACTTCATACATACATAACCAAAACCCTACTTCTAACCCTAAAGTAAAGCACCAAAACCCTACTTCTAACCCTACACTAAACCTTACATGCATTACTATCTATGCACTTACCTTAACCTGCACCCTAACCCTAAGGTCCGTACCTATCGCACACTTACCCTAAAGAGATATACCAAAACAAAATAAATAATCCACACACATACATTTAACAAAACCCTAATTCTAACCCTACACTAAACTTTATATACATTACCTGTCTATGCACTTACCATAACCCGTACTGTAACCCTAAGTTCCATAACTATTGCAAACTTACCTTACAGAGCTATACCGCAGACGGGCCAACCATGACATTTCAACATTTCAAATTTCGTGGTTTTGGACATTTGGCATTTCCATGGTTCGTGCAATACATGTCGCTCTTTTTGTATTCGCGTGAAAGGACTTTCGAGCATCTGAATGGAACCCATATTAACTGCAAGGCAAAGCACATAACAGTCTTTTTATGGAAGCATATATATGGGAATGATGTTCACAAAATAAAGAGATGAGAAGAGGTGCAGTGTTTACATTTTTTTATATTGTGTGAGGAAAGATTTATCTTCCCTGTTGATAGTACCATAGCCATCCACTCATCTAACTGCAAAGTACACAGGAACACATGTCAGGAATTGTCGCTGTTGGAGCTGTTATGTCAAATGATACTATGTCACATATTGAGTATAGCTAACTTCTTTGTTATCTTCTCAGTATACCTTCTGTGTGTCACTGATAAAAATCTAAACTGTGTCTTGTGAATGCCATGATCTACTTTGATTCTAATTCACAGATGGCATTATTTATGCAAGCATAATGATTTTTAATGAGAATACGTTCATGTTGAAACACAACAAAGTTAACAAAATATAAAAACTATACATTTTAACTACTTGTTTTATAATGCTTCCCCATTTCAGTACCATTATTTTATTTGTATCTTTATTGTTTTCACTTCATTTGGCATTGTACAATGTGGGCTTTCAGCACTCCATAACACTGATGTACACATCACTTCCTAAAGAAAAAAGTGAAAACTTTAATTTAGGCCACCTTCTGTAGTGCAACCAAGCCCTGTAATGGTGCATGGCCATCAGTACTCTGGATAGTACTCAGTGAAGACAATACACCTGTCAGGTAACTTTCTCTGTGAAAGAAGGTATAGGTACAGGATCCTAGAGAAAAAAGGCAACTCATACAGGGTCTGAATTCAGCTAACTGATAATCTTACAAAGGGGTATCTGAATACATATTGGCACACATTTTGTGATGTCATTCTGTTGTTAAAACTTCATCTGTTCTCAGAATTGCTAACAATATGTGAATTGTTGCCTGACCACTTTCATATTATTTGGCATTAACTGCAGTTTTGATAATTTATGCCAGGAATTAAATTATTGATATGCCAAGGAGATATGAGGAGGATGGCATTGTCATTGTAATATAATTCTTTCTCTGGTAATTGCTAGGTATAACCTAAGCTTCAGTTGAGTTTTCCTTTCATTTTTTGTCTCTGTCAATTAATTTATTTTTCTCTAATGCCTTTTGCATTTGCTGTCTGCTCAGCACCATGTTCACTGCCTAATGAAATAAATAACATTTTTAATTTAGGCTGCCTTCTGTACTGCAAAGCTGCCTAATGCTGGTGTGTGGTCCTCAGCAGTCTTGAATAGTATTTAGTTAATAAATTTCACCATGGGAAATGTGTGTGTGTGTGTGTGTGTGTGTGTGTGTGTGTGTGTGTGTGTGTGTGTGTGTGTGTGTGTGTGTGTGTGTGTGTATGTATGAGTGGGGGGTGGGTATAGTGACAGGTAAGTAACTCTTCGGTGCTGTGTCCACTTCCACTGAGGAGAATATGTTTAACTTTACACACAGATCTGTCTCACTTTATCCCACTTTTAACAGAAACACCCTCTCTGCAACACACTGAAGAGGTCATACTATCAAAAGTGCACTCTCTCCTATTGAGTCAAACTTCTGGTGTGGTGCTTGGAGCTAATGCTGTGCTTTTTAGATTGTGTAACTAGATAGGTAGGAGGTTCAAGTCTCATTGTGGGAAATGTATGTGCTTGTGTGTACACATGGAGTGTGTAGTGACATGTAAGTAACATTTAATATCAAAGGTGCTGTGTCCATTTCCACTGAGGAGAATAAATGTAACTTTATACACAGGTGACTCTGCTCTTTATCCCACTTTTAACAGAAACATCCTCTCTACAATACACTGATGAGATCATCCTTTCAAATGTAAACTAAGACTTGGACTTCTCCTGTGGTGCTTGCAGCATATACTGTGCTGTCTAGATTGTGTAACTAGATATGTAGGAGATTCAGTTCTCACTATGGGAAACTTCTGTGTGTGGTTGTAGTATCAGGTGCACATAGCTTCCTGAACAGACATGCTAGTATTCTACCATCCCCTTATCCATGTTTTACCACAAACATCTTCTCTGCAACACAGTAATGAAGTCATCCTGTTAAAAATGCAAATTGTTCCCATAAGAATCAGTCTTCTTCTATGGCAGTTGTGACTAATGATGTGTTCTCTTGATTGGCTACCTGGTTAGAGAGGTCCTTCAAATCTGCAAGTGGTGGGTTTGAGTGTCTGTTTGGTGCTAGTGTCATGGAAGTAAACCTTCAATAACAGATGCACTGTATCGATCCACTATTACCCCTCATGAGAAAACTTTAACAATAGACATAGCTTTCAGTGCAGTTTGTCTCATACAACACAAACTCCTCTGCAACACAGTGATGAGGTCAAACTAACAAAAGTGCACTCTCTCCCATTAAGAGTTCCACTTCTTCTGTGGTATTTGTGACTAATATTGTATTTTATAGAGTGTATAACTAAACCAATAGAGGGCCCATATCTCACAGTGGGGAAGTGTTGCGTGTGTGTGTGTGTGTGTGTGTGTGTGTGTGTGTGTGTGTGTGTGTGTGTGTGTGTGTGTGTGTGTGTGTGTGTGTGTGTGTGGCTTCAGTGTAAGTTACATACAGCTTGTTGAATGGTAGTAATTCCATGCAGAGGAAGATTTTAACATGGAAGAGGATGCCCCATTCCTTTATCCCACTTTTCCCACAAACATCCACTCTCAATCCCACTGATGAGGTCATAATTGCACACTGTGCCCTTACAACTTACATTTCTCCTTTGGCAGTTGTTGCTAATTATGTGCTGTATAGCTTGTGTCAATTGATAGGTATGGGGTTCAAATCCAACACTGGGTAAATCATTTCAGTGAATGTATTATCATGTGCAATTGCGTCCACAATAATATACCTTATGTGAAATTCCACTTAAGACATATTTTCATTGGCAGAGAATTATCATATAAAGTTGCATTACCCCCAGGTGAAAAACATTTCTGGAAATACAATGATTACATCATACTATCAAAAAAGAATTATATCAAAGTGGTCATATGAGTTACCTGGTGGCACTGGCTGCTGATATTGTGCTCTCTAGACTGCATAAGTATAGAGGGAGGAGATATGATTCCAACAAGGATGGACTACTGCCCATGGATATTTGTCTGTCACGGTGTGTATATAAGGCTTGGAATACATGTAACATGTGTAGCTGTTTAATGTTACTGTGCGCTTAAAAAATTTCAAGCATTTTTAGAACATCAATGTGTGAAAGAATAGTGATGCCATCCATTCAAAAAGAACATCTCATGTGGCATGCTTGATAAAGGCACTGTTCTGTACCTTGTGATCTTAGGTAGTCTGTTTAAATCCAGTCATCACCCCTTAGACTCACTTGTGATAATATGTCTGTGAATGTGCAGGCAGGTAATAATGTTGTTAGCCAGCTATCAGCATCATAATGTACATGTATGGATGGCAATTCCTATTATAATGATTTCTTCTCATTTTTCACACAAAAATGCTTTCTTTGACAATGATGTTGCCAGGAGATTAGGTTTGTCTTTACCATGAGAATTGTTAAGTTTTCTCCTGTGGAGTGAGGACATGAGACTATGTTCTGTATGCTTGGGCATTGGTAAGGCATGTGCTTGAATGCATGATTGCCCATATATTATTGCCTGATTGCCATTCTCCTTTCACAGTGATGACTCTATTATGCATGTTTTGTGTCTGGGTATACCTAGCAGCAGTCAATGTTGTGTGCGAAACACATATATAGCAACACTATTAAAAGAAATGAAAGGCATGCATCTCCCTTGCTGCAAGAAAGGGATGTCACAGCTTCAAAGGCCAAATATTTCACATTTATAGCACAGGTGGCACCATGTTTCATTCATTCTTTCTAATATCTTGCTACATCTGTTGTCACATACTCAGGTGTTCAAAACCCACATTGGCTAACTGCAAGCATTGCATGTCATGCATGAATAACATCCACAGATGTTATAATGTGTCCAATTATAGTGAGAGAAACCTCCACCAGACCTTTTATTTCATACAAATTGCAATGCAATCACATGATGTAGTGACTTCACATATGTGGAGTGTCACAGTTCTGACTTCCACTGTGGCACATGTAATTCATATATGTTTTTAGTTGGTGTACTTATAGAGCAAATGTATTGACATTACAAAAATAGCACTGCATGAGGGTGTTATTCTCAATTTTTATTTATTTTTATTGCAAAACAATATTTGTTTTTGTGTTGTTTACATGCTGTTATGACAGTGTTCACTGTAATTTGTTGTGAGCATGCTGAATATAATCTTGTATTAGAAAGCAGTCCATTTACAAATGGAGACTTTGAAGTACTGGAATGTCATCAGATCTGTTTTGTTATTTGTCACTTGTGCGATTTGATTGCTATTATATTACTGTTTGTGATGCACATGCATGCTTCTCTGAGATATGTATCAATGTAATATACTCCTATATATGGTTGTCCAATGAATAATGTTAAACCATGTCCCTTTCAGCTGTGCATGACACAGCTGCTGTACAGCTTATGACTTGTTTATACAAGATGGCGTGGAGGGTACAGCACTACAGTCAGTTATCACACACATATTCCCTGTCTAACTATACATATATATATATATATATATATATATATATATAGATATATATAGAGAGAGAGAGAGAGATTGAAAGAGAGAGCGAGATATGTATATGTCATATTCAATAACTGCACTGTATTTGAATTTTGAATGGCCCATAATGTATCCACTGTCCTTGCTATTATCTCATCTCAACATGTTCTCAATACTAATATCACATTTACTCCACTTTCTTACAATGTTGCATTGTGTCCCTGTCACATACATTGTTAGCATGTCAGATTTTAGGTTATGTATGTGGGTAAACAGTTGGAAACACGATTATTTATTATTCCTTTGACGATATGAGATATTGCCAGCTATGCTAGGAGAAGTAGGGCAGTGGATGTATAATATATACCAGCATAAATAGGTGGAGTTTTCTAAAGAATGTTTTATATATATATATATATATATATATATATATATATATATATATATATATAATTTGTATATAAAACTGATTTGTACAGATGCTTGTGTTTAAAAATCTATTTATAAAGCTGCTTGTATTAAAAATGTATCAACAGTGGGTCTTGCTGGACAGAAAAAAGAAATACACCTGTATGTCAGACTGTATTATAAGTGTTGAAATTAATATTGCAACAGAGGAAACTGGAAGAGAAGATGTTAAGCTCAGCCCCAGCTAACATTTAGAAAAATATCCTAAAACTAAATTACTTCATTTAGGCCATAAAGATTATATCTCACAGGTCTCAGTGCAGCCAGAGACAAAAAAGTCTGTACTAGGAAGCCTTCTGTATTGTCCTTGGGAGTGAACTAATTGCTACTCTGGAAGGGTTGTTGTTGTTTGTCTTTCGGCTTTTCCTGGTTAGGGGTCGCCACAGTGGAACTCCAGTCCGCTAATGATTGGCAGTTTCTTTTTTTTTTATGGTGTCGAGTTGCCAGCCCGATGCCCAACCTTCAATGAAGGCATGCCCATTCAACGCATGTCTTTCGAACGCCCACTTGACCGTGGGGAGGACTAAGATTGAAATTGTTTTATGACTTCCAGAAGCTGCAAAATATCTTAGCAAAGCTGTAGGTGTGTAATGTAACATATCTGTGCTAAATGCTGGCAGTCTCTAGTAAAGGTGATAGTGTGGGAACCAAAATCAGATGATCAAATGTATATGATGTAATTCTGTAATCCAGCACACAAATCATGTTTTAATACTAGATGAGACTGACGTCTCAGCTGACATAGAAGTATCACTCACCTGCTTCATCTTGCCTTGCTTTAGTAAGTAACTAGGGAATAGTAATTCTTTAGATCAGACAGGAAAATATAGTGAGATTATTTAAGTACTGTTTTTCTTTAACTGTGTGAATCTATTCATTTGTGTTATTTTTAATATTTACAGAGATTGACAGTGTGGTGTTTATTGTAAATAGATATTTAGTATTTTCATGTTTTTTTATTATTTATTATTAAGTATATTTAAACTTCTCATTGTGGCTGGTCCTTTAGAGAATATTTTAACCTTTGAGAGTACTTTCTCTCTTTGGTGACACTGTGGCCACTCCTGAGAGACTTGCCGCACTGGTCAAACACTAGAATTTGTATTAATATTAATTTAATTCAGTATAATTGGGTACCTTTCTAACAGTTTTAGAGTAGCTGGCTTTGGAGTGTCTGGTGGCAGTAACTACCTTCTAGTCTGGGCAAAGGGTAGCAGAGTGAATAAATCTGTGCCAGTCTTTCCCAGGTGTGTGTGTGTGTGTGTGTGTGTGTGTGTGTGTGTGTGTGTGTGTGTGTGTGTGTGTGTGTGTTTGTCTGCAAATCAAATCACAAACTTTTGAATAAATTTGGTTACTCAGTTAGCTCCAATAGAGCTATGTCTATGTTAAAAGTACACTCACCTACTGACATCAGTTTCACCAGACTACAAACTCAGACCCCATTTTCTAAATTTAAAGTGCACTGTTCAGTGAGATAGAGACCTTAAGGGGTCCAAGGTGTATTTATTTTAGAAATGTTTCCACAACTGTGTCTTGGCTGTTTGTCCTCTGTTTGCTACACATGTCCTTTCCTTGAATTTTTGTGACTATTTCTCCCTCTTGCCTACTTATTATAGGACACTAATCCAAAAACATTTACTCTCAATATTCTTATCTTCTATCTAAAGCTATGCATCCCCAGGCTGACCTTTATCAATATCTTTTCTTCCTTCTTTGCCTATTATTACGTCCTTCTTCTTGACCAGTTTATACCATCCTATATCATGCATGAAGCAATTTTATCAAACTGTAGTGCAATGTCAATCAAGTGCATTATTTATCTGCTAGCTATTTTAGCATATAAGAAAATAAATATGCACTAAATAAATGTGCAATAATCAATCACTCAGCTGCTAAACAAACTGTAGGCATAGTAATTTATAGTAGTATATAGTAAAATAACAGTCAAACTTAATGTTATGTCTGTTGCATGTGCTATGTCTAATTTGTATATGTGTAATTGTCATCTCAGTATTAAGCCTGATGCACACAGTTTAATTTAGGTTACCCTTGTGGAGTCTAAATGAAAATAAAGTTCACTTTGACTTTGACTTTGATTACAAAATGGTAGATAATTCCATTAACATAGAGGGCAAAGCTCAAACTATGAATCAAGTGACCTGAGTTTGAGTTACAGCTCAGATGCCTGTTTGAGCTGGCAGGAGCATTAGAGAAATAATAGGGCTGTACTTGCAGACCTCTCTGAGGCTAAACTAGTGGGAGCACCTGCCCAGGTTTAAACAAAATGCAGTGGTTCCACAGCAGAGATCAAAGAAATCAGCACAATGTGCCGTCCATACACAGCAAGGCTATTTGTGGGCATATATTACTCACAGAAGTGAGTGATAGTCCCACAGTATTCTCATTGCACATATTCCTGGAGTCTTTAATTGGTATGCATTTTGAGAGTATGGTTAAAACAAGAAAATCCCATCTTCTGCATGCATGATAGCTACACCCATGGTCCATCTGATCCCCTCTCTCTCTCCAGGAGTGAATGGGCTGTAGAGAACTCACAGTGAGATGAATGAGTCTTTAAGGTGGCAAATGGGAAACATGATGGTCAACAATGGGGGAAATAGAAGCACAAAAAAAGAAAGCAAACATTGCTAGTAGTAAATGCTATTGTGCAAAGTGCTGTGCACTCCCACTTGCATGCCTCATGTAAGCCTCATTTGATTTTACATTTCTGATATTTGTATTACTTTCCTTTCTAAAAAGGGATGGAACTCCCCATCGTTGTATCCCTTCTAAACATCTTACAGCTCTGAACCTGTACATACTATTCCATATCATCACTAAGCCAGGTTGCAAATATTCCAACTATGCCAACATTATTTCCAAAAGCACACCCAGCATCTTCGTTATCTTATATCCCAGTATACTGGAATTTTTCAAAAGGACAATCCAAATTGTTCTAGCATTATCTTTCTTACATATTATCCCCTAAGCCTTTAGACATGTAGTCATGTTACTGCTATTGAAGTCAGCTAAACATTTACCTCACTATGTTTAGCTTCAAATTTCACTTTTCTTATTAGAGACAAGGACTGCTGCTACTTCTGTTTGAAACTGGCTTTCCTAATAATGCTGTTTGGTGAGAGCCCAAATTAAGAGTGCCTTGTGCTTCAACTGTTATTCCAGTATGTATTTATTGTAAATAGGTTGCCAAAGTGTCAAGTCTCCAGCCAGACAAGTTATACTTCAGTAGTATGTTTCTTTACCCAGTCACTCAATGGACTAGAAAAACAAGCACAAAAACAACAGCTGCACTATCTTACCAGCACTGGCTGATGATCTTATTTGCTACAGAAATTAACCATATTCACTCTCTAATTGATGAAGGCACTAGCTGCAACCTGTATTACAATAAGTAGTTTTTTTTTTTATCATCCTCCTCCAGTTACTGTACATATCAAGTTCTGTCACACTGCAAACATATAAATGCATGACTGGACAGTCACTCTACTATTATGATAGTCATACATCCTACACTGTGTGGAGTATGGAGGTATCAAATTCCTGTCACACTGCATGGAAGCTCTGAAGATGGTGATTGATAAATGGATATCAGAGTAGTAGAAAGTGAGATGGGAGATGAGCAGTTTGGATTCAGATCAGGATGAAGCATATCTGACCCAATGCTTGCTGTGAGACAGATAGATGAGAAGAAGGAAGAGATGAGGAAGGAGTCCAACTGGGCATTCCTAGACTTGGAGAAAGCATATGACAAGGTCCCAAGAAAGCTGATTTGGGCAGTACTGCATTGGTTTAAAATCCCAGAAACTTTGATAGAATTAGTGCAGGCTTTGTACAAGGACCCAGTGACTCAAGTAAGAAGAGTGTTTGATCTCACAGACATGTTCCCAGTGGGAGTGGGTGTGTGCCAGAGTTCAGCTCTGTGCACACTGCTGTTCATACTGGTGATGGGCTACATTAGCAAACAGGTTGGAGGGGACACATCACTAAAATTGCTGTATGCAGATAAGGTGGCATTACAGGAGGAGGAAAAACTTCAGCAAAGGATAGGGGAATGGAGTGCAAAACTGAAGGCACATGGGATGAACCTAAGTACAGATAAGACAGTGGTAATGGCAGTAAATTGGGAAATCAGAAGAAGTTGAGAACTGAGATAGAAGGGAAGGTAATAGAACAGATTAACAGATTCAAGTATCTGGGAGGGGTGGTTGAAGAGAAGACAAGTTTGAATGAGGAGGACAAAGCTAGAATCAGAGGGGCTGCAGCCAACTGACAGAGTGTCAGGTGTAGTGCATGACAGAAGAATGCTAAAAATGCTGAATAGTATGGTGTAATAAACAGTTTTATGACCAATACTACTGTATGGCACGGAGACCAGGACAGTAAAGGCAGAGCAGATGAGAAATCTGGAGGTGATGGAAATTAAGTGCCCAAGAAGGGTGGTAGGATGCACACTGTAGGACAGACAAAGAAATGAGAGCATAAGATCAGAAGCCAAAGTAGCTCCAATTGCAAAAAAGATCAAAGAGATCAGATTATGGTGGTTTGGGTACATGTACAGAAAATAGATCATGGTGGTTGGGTGCATGTGCAGAAAAACAGAAAATAATCCGGTGAAGAAGATTTGGGACAGACATGAAGAAGGTAAGAGGAAACAAGGGCATCCAGCAAAGAGGTAGGTGGATTGTGTGAGAGAAGATCTGCAACAGATATGCATGAGTGCTGAAGAAAGAAGGAGTGTGGCATTGAATCGAGAGAGTGCCAGTTAACACAACACCCCGACCTCATGTAGAAAATGGGAAGAAGGGGTTTGATGATGATAGTGATGATTACATCCTCCACTGATTTAACCCCACAGGCTGTCATACACTTGATGTGCACTATTCCCTCCAGCAATTATACTATAGTACATGGTTCATAGGTTCATATGTTGGTACTAGGCTATCGGCCCTAGGGCCTATACAAGCCTAGCCATAACAATTCCCTGGCTATTTCTTCCTACAATATTTACTTCCCTGGACCTCACTCTAGCAGGGTGACCGACATGATCCCTGGGGTGAATTTCCTATCTCCCATCCAATCGTCAAGGGTCCTTCTGAAGAGGGCCAAAGAGGTGCTCCTCTAGACATGTATGGGCATTCTATTCCAGAGTCTTGGGAGTCCCTGGGTCAGGAACCTATCCCTCCAGCATGTTTTGGATTTACATTTTATACAGTACCCCTCAAATCAACCTCTCCCCTCTTATCTTCTTAAAATCATAGTGGATATTTGAGCACGCAATAGAATTCAGGTTGTCTCTTCCATATAGTAAAATTGCTGATCATAGGTTCATAGGTTCATAGGTAGGTACTAGGCTATCTGCCCTAGGGCCTATACAGGCTTAGCCAAAAAATGTACCCTGGCTTTTGCCACCCACGAAAATTATTTTCGTGTGCTCTTGTCGAGCAGAGCCACAGAAGTGATCCCCGGGGTGAATTTCCCATTTCCCATCCAATCATCAAGATTTTTCTTGAAGAGTGCTAATGAGGAGCTCTGTTTGACATAGATAGGTAGTCTGTTCCAGAGTATGGGAAGTCACTGGGACAGGAATCTATCCCTCCAGCATGTTCTGTTTATTGTGGTGACAAGGTTTAGGTCCCTAGAGCATGTAGCTCGGAGGGATTGGGATTTCTTTAAGTGGAGCATATCCAACAGCTCTGGGTTTGACATAGCTTTGTATGTTAGGCAAAGATCGCCCCTGAGTAGGCGATATGCGATGGAGTAAAGCTGTAGTTTTTTGAGACGGTCTGCATAAGGCATCTGTTTGAGGCTGGTAATCCTCTTTGTGAGGTATTTCTGTGGTCTTTACAGTTGTTGTAGATGTCTTGTGAGGTACATACCAAAAGGGGCATTGTACTCTATAATGGGTCTAATGAGTGATGAGTAGAGGGGAACAATGACCTCTTTTTTTCTGGATGAGGATCTTTTTGTGATGAGATGAGCCACGTAGAAGGATTTCCTGACCACTGTGGCGATGTGATTATCAAAGGAGAGACTACTGTCCGCCTGTGTCCCAAGGTCTCTTATCACATTTTCGGCATTAAGTAGACTACCAGCTATGTGGTAGTTCATGGGTACAGAGTTTTTACCAAAGGGGATGACAATACACTTTTTGGCATTGAGCTTCAGGCCATGGCTTTGACACCAGGTAACTGTCTCAGTGAGGCCCTTTTGTAGTTTGTCCACATCGTTAGGAGTTTCGATTATGGCTCCTAGTTTGCAGTCATCAGCAAACTTTGTTAGCCAAAGACCTTCTGTGTTGGCCTGCACTTCAGGGAAGTAGATACCAAACAGGAGAGGACCCAGGACTGAACCCTGTGGTACTCCACTTGTCACTGGTCTGATGTCGGATTTGGAATCCACTACTTTCACGGTGTGGGTTCTGTCCATGAGCCAATCGGCAACCCATCTTGCGGCATAGAGATTTATACCTAGTTTAGTGAGTTTAGTATAATTCCAGAGTGGGGGATGGTGTCTCCAGAAATAAAACATAGTTTATGCTACTTTACTAAACTGGTTTATTTGATTTTTTGTTTTTGAAAAGGTTACAAATCCAAGTTATTTGCATTGGTTCGGTATAACCTAACTCCCAACCTGCTACCAAATAAATCTCTACATTTGTAGTTCTCTATCACTCCTGAATCATACTACTTATAATATATTAGTCCTTCAGCCATCATATTGCTATTTATTATACTGATTTCATGTATTGCTGTCTTGCTACTGTGTTTGTGTCCTGTGTCAAACTATAGCTGCATACTACTCTTGGATTACACTATTATGTGATTTCTTCCACACAAGTTCGACTAGATGATGCATCAGTATTACTGTATTTTCACTTTACCCAGCACATCTCCCTTACAGCATGGTTTAGGTACCCACCATGTCTTCTCTACATACTGATAACATTGGTTAATACTTCATTTCTGCCCTCATTAATGTAACTTGGCTGACAAACATGGAAGCCCAGTCCATCCCTATTCCTTCAGTTGTCAGCTGCTTTGTACTTGGTATTCTAAGACAGTGTATGAACTGGATAATGTTCACTGACAATATACTACTGCTGTGCCAACATGGCATGATTTTTTAGAGGTGTAACCTAGAGGCCACCATCCCACAAGGATGGTCAGTAAGCAACACATATACTTACTCAATGACTCCCCAAGATCAAAATAAACCAACATATGCTGATACTGCAAAAAGTCATAAAAAAATTTAAATTTCAGAAATAAAGAGCTGCAGCAGCAATCCATTAATACTACTCCATCATAGTCACATAACCAAGTTAGTATCTATGCTGCAGACAGAAACACTCCACTGACATTAACTCTGTGCATCTAAGTAGGAAAGTCACAGTAGCCTGTGACTACATCTTCAAGCACAATGACTGTACATTCACTGTGCTGGACAAAGATATGGTAACAGTTATCTATATTTTTTTGCCAGAATTCATGATATCACGAGGACCTTACAGTCCTTCAAAAAAGACAAATACGACATGCAGAGAGACATGTTGGAACTTGCAATGCATATGTCAAATGTAAGATTCAAGCTCTGGGTGAAACCTTACCCTCATAAATGCTATCTGGATAGAAAAAGAAGATACAAACTAACAACTGCTAGCAGAACACAAACCAAGCCAAAACAGAAAAAACAAATGGCAGGTCTGCAAAGACTCTGACTGTAAGCTCCTGGATCAGCCAAATATACTTCAAAACAAAACAAAGTGCTCTAAAAAATTTTTAAGATGAGCTCTTTTATTTTATTAGTAGAAGCTTCTTCAGATAAGTTCATCAGCCTGTACAAACCTTATATAACCTGGTCTTGTCACATGAACTCAAGCATCCTGGCCTTACACAACATATTTAAAGTGATAACACCATAGTTACATGCAAAAATAATATTTAATGGAAAACATACTTAAAAGCAATTCTAAAAACCTTTTTTTTGTAAAACAATCCTAAATCTTAAATATCCCTTGTATAAATATCCCTCAGCATGACACAGGGGGGGGGTTCAATTAAGCCTACACAGAGTGATTTTCCATATAGGCATAGGGACATAGAGCTTACATGGAAGTAAGCAGCCATGCGATCCATTAAACAGAGCAGAGGGACATGCACGAGCGTGTGAACACAGAAGTGTCCTTGGCATACAAATCACCTCATAAGCAGGTGAATTGCATGCAAATTAGTTCTGGAGCAATCCAGCAAGCAGATAGGCAGTCCTGCAGACCCAGTATTGGTGTCTGAAGTGTACACAAAAGATTTCCATGTACAAGAAAATAAAAATTGAACAGATGCTGTAAAAGCCCATGTAGAACATCAGAAATTGCATAGTAGGCACAGATATGTGCAAAGCTATGCCCTGTGTGTTCAAAAAGTAATGCAAAATAATTGAATATAAGGTTTTTTAATACCCATATTATGTTTGTGCAGTGAGCAGCAGTGTACAAACCTGCCGTTATGCAATATATATATATATATATATATATATATATATATATATATATATATATATTTAAAAGTTTAAAAAGGAAAAATAAGAAGTATGTGACAATAATGCATTATAGGGCCCTGCATTCACATGTACAATGGTAGATATCTGTGGTTGCTAAGGAGGCAGGCCCTGGAATAGTGTAGTATCCAGGTCATGTGCATGGATCTGTATGCAAATAAGCTGGGGTTACTAAATAGCAAAAATGGGTTACTGTGTCCGCAGGTAAAATCCATGTAGCCCAAGAACCATGTTGGTGTCCACAGGAGAGTAAGCTGACATCAAAAGGGGGTGTGCCACTATATGGTTAAGCAGATTGGAGCTGAGCAGTGCCGATTTGCATGGTGGGCCTCTCAGCTAAGCAGGGGAGGTCTGTCCAGAGCTCCTAAGAGTATATGCTACTCAATGCTAGAAGTCTGAACCTCAAAATGCATACTCTCGAGGCACTCCTAAAAATGGAGAACATTGATATCTGTGCAGTGACTGAGACCTGGTTCAAGGCTCCAGAGAACACCCCTGCAATACCAGGCTACAATTCTTACCACACTTTTCGGCTACAAAACCAAGACCGAAACACTAAAGGTGGAGGAGTGTCCATATTCACCAAGGATATTCACACCTCCAGGATAGTTGCCCAACACAATGCATCTGAAATTCTCCAGGTGAAACTAACACTAAGAAAGACTGCAATCCAAAGTGCAGCTAGCTACAGACCCCCCCCCCCACCATACCCCAAGATTCTCACTACACCTTCCTAAACATTCTGGAAAATATTAAGATATAACCAAACACCCTAATGCTGGGTGATTTCAATTACCCTGCCATTAATTGGGAAAACTACTCATGTACCAACTCCTTTTCCCAATGGTTCTTGGAATTTATAAATTCCAACGCCCTGGATCAACTGATCCATTATCCCACCAGGGGCTCCAATATCCTAGACCTGGTCATTACCAACATGGAAGACAGATGCTCCACACCAGTGGTCACCCGCTTATTGGTCAGGTCTGACCATAAGCAAATCACCCTTGACATCCACATCCCACCCCCACCCCCCCAGTAAGGAAACCTCCTTAAAAAACTTCTCCAAAGCCAACTTCATGCTACTCAAGTCAGAAGTGACAAACTTCACAACACCCACTCAGACTGGATCTGGAAGTTCGACTGCAGAATCCTACACTAAGGCACTGCATGAGCACATCCACTCATGCATGAATCGTGCCATCCCAAATAGAACCAAGATGATCTTCTCCAAAAAAAGGAAGCCAATTTGGTGGTCACCTGCTATAAACAAACTATACAACAGAAGGAAGAAACTGTTGCAGAAAAGTGAAAAATCCCAGGATGCAAAAAACTCCCTCACCAGCCTCAGTAAGAAACTGAGATCCTTCATAAAATCCTCAAAAGCTAGTTACGAAAATAAAATTGCCAAAGATTCCAAAGACAACCACCAGGCATTCTATAGTTATGTCAAGAATCTAAATGGCAGCAACAGTCTGAGCTACAACAGAATGGCATTAAATATACTGATCCCAAGGATATTGCCAATATCCCTGCAGATCGATTTAGTGCCAACTTCACCCCCCCTCTCACCCCCTAAAGGGCCCATCTCAATACCAAAAGATTGCCAAATTCCGATAATCACAGCCACACAGGTAGAAACAGCACTCTCCAAAGCTAAGAATACAGCATCCATGGGACCAGGTGACATCCCAGGCTGTGTACTACATGAACTACAAAATGAACTGGCACCCCACCTAAGTGTCCTGTTTAATCATAGCCTCACCTCAGGCTTCATGTCCACTGAGTGGTGCACAGCTACAGTTATCCCGCTCCACAAGGGAGGATCTGCCTTGGATCCCAGGAACTACCGTCCCATCAGTCTGACAAGCCTGATCTGCAAGGGCATGGAATGCATTATCATGGAACTTATATACAAACACATTGGCAACCTTCAAACACTGGACCCCACCCAGTTTGGGTTTGTGAAGGGCCGATCTTGTCTCCTGAATCTGATTGACTTCTTAGAATCAGTCTCCAAAGCTGTGGACGAGGGTAAGGCGGTCCACACAGCCTATCTGGACCTCACCATGGCCTTCGACACCATCCCCCACTCTGGAATCATAGATAAACTTACTAAGCTTGGCATAAATCCCTACATCACTCGATGGGTTGCCAACTGGCTTACTGACAGAACCCAGACTGTAAAAGTAGCAGACTCCGAATTCAGCTCCAGACAAGTGACAAGTGGAGTACCTCAGGGTTCAGTCCTGGTACCACTCTTGTTTGGCATCTACTTCTCTGAAGTACAAGCCAACACTAAGGGACTCTAGCTAACAAAGTTTGCAGATGACTGCAAACTGGGAGCCATTATAGAATCCCCAAATGATGTGGATATTTTACAAAAGGGACTTACAGAAACAGATGCCTGGTGCCAGAGCCATGGGCTCAAGCTTAATGCCAAGAAATGTATAGTTATCCCCTTTGGAAAAAAAACATGTACCCATGAACTACCACATAGGTGGCAGGACACAAAGCATCGAAAGTGTGATGAGAGACTTAGGGACACAGGTGGACAGTGGTCTCACTTTCAATAACCATATCGCCACAACAGTCAGGAAATCCTTTTATGTGGCACACCTCATCACTAAGGGCTTTTCATCCAGAAAAAAAGAGATCATTGTCCCACTGTACTCATCCCTCATTAGACCCATTATAGAGTATAATGCCCCATTTGGTATGTACCTCACAAGACATCTGCAACAGCTGGAAAGGCCACAGAAATACCTCACTAAAAGAATCAAAGGCCTAAAGCAGATGCCATATGCTGACCATCTAAAAAAACTCCAACTATACTCTGTGGCATATCGTCTACTCAGAGGTGATCTCTGCTTAACATACAAGGCCATGTCAAACCCTGAGCTGTTGGACATGCTCCAGTTAAAGAAATCCCAATCCCTCAGAGCCACACGCTCCAGGCATCTAAACCTTATCATCACAATGAACAAAACATGCTGGAGGGATAGGTTCCTGACCCAGAGACTCCCCATACTCTGGAATAGACTGCCCATGCATGTCAAGCAGAGCGCCTCATTGGCCCTCTTCAAAAGGAACTTTGATGATTGGATGGGAGATAGGAAATTCACCCCGGGGATCATGTCAGTCGCCCTGCTGGACAGGGGCCCAGAGAAGTAAATATTGTGGGAAGAAATTTCCAGGGAATTGTTATGGCTAGGCTTGCATAGGCCTTAGGGCCGATAGCCTAGTACCAACCTATGAACCTATGAACCTATGAACCTAAGCTTTGTTTAGCATCGGGGTGCTTGTTTTAGCTGGTTTGAGCATGTTTGTGCACCATGCCACTGTGCTTAACAGGGAAGGCAGTTAAAGAAAAAAAAAAAGGAAATAGCCTGTGAAAACCAATCATGTATAAGTTACTGATAAGCCCTGTTCCACTTACACTGGGCAATTCATACCCCTAAATAATGTACCTGGCAGGTGGGATGCATCATAATTAGCCAATCACATAGGCTGCATCTGTAGCAGACCACTATAAATTATGCATACACCCTGCAATCTGATTTTTCCCCATACTCTGCACCATTGGAGTACAGACTTGGGAATTTTAACTGACCGAATGCAAGGGGTGGCTGCAGGTCTGCTACATGTGTTTGTGCTGGATGCTGAGGTCAGTGCTGCTGCTGCTGCTGACGATAGGCCTAGGCTGAGAAGGAGAAGAGTGTTCAGGCCCAGGGTAACCTTTCAGGAACTACATGAGCTGGAGATTGTAGAGCACTACAGGGTGGACAGGGATATACTACAAGAACTCATCAAGCTCTGCTGCCCTCAACTCAGATCCAGAGCCAATAGATAGAAACCCATCCCAGTAGAAACAAAGGTATGTGTAGCCCTTAGAATACTAGCTACAGGTACTTTTCAAAGACCAACTGGGGCCATGATGGGGGACTCACATGTATTAGCATCCAGGGTACTCCACCAGTTCCTGGCTTCCATGCAAATACATGCTAGTGAGCACATTTATTTACCCCACACCCGTGAGGAGATGGCCAGCAATATACATCTCTTCTACCATGAAACACACTACCATGAAGTAGATATAGACTGCACTCAAGTACACATCAAAGCACCCCCCGGTGACTAGGATAGAGTCTACATCAACTGCAAGATATATCACTCTATCAACTGGCAGGTCATGTGCAATGCCCAGGGCATTATCATGAATGTGTGTGCTGGCAGACATGGCAGTTATCACGACTCCCATATTTGGCATGCATCACAGCTGTACTAGATGTTTGCCAGGGGGGACATCTCATATGTCATCTACTGGGGGATGTTGGCTACTCACTAGAACTGTGGATGATGACAACCATCAGAAATGCACAGACACCTACTGAATTATGCCATAATGAGGCACACCCACAAACTAGGAACATCACAGAGCATATGTTTGGGCTGATCAAGTTACAGTTCCGGTGCTTTGATATATCTGGTGGAGCCCTGCAGTACTCTCCAGCCACATATGTACAGATGTTCACAGTGTGTGCCATGGTACACAGTATGATCCTGTGGAAACAGCTGCAGCAGGATCAACACAGGGAAGGGACACACAGGCCCCCACCAGTGCAAAGGTCCTCACAGCCACACCCACAGGGGGACTCTGAAGAGGAACCCCTTGTGGCTGTCCCTGTAGGCAGATGTAGGTGAGCCCAGTATGCCCTGGCCTTAGCAAAGAGGCAATGCATAGCACATGCACTGGACAACCTAGGGTTGCAGGGACTGAACCTTACTCCGACTCACAAAGATACTAAAAAGGATGCCAGCCACAGCACATGGCCTGTACCTTACCATTTATTGGCTGTGTACTGTGTGCATCAGACAGTCAGCCCTGAAACACATGTATATCAACTGCTGCATTCACAAGGTAAGTCGCTGTCCTTGACAACAAATGTACAGGATACTACACTATAGTAGCATGTGTATGGACTTAATGCATGTATGCAAGGGAATAGAGTGGGCTACTGGGCTGCTTGCAGAGAACTGACAGCTATGTGGCACAACAGGTACTCTGTCCAATACTGACTGGCTCATAATATGCATTAGGCCACAAGGCACCAAAACTCACTGCAGTATGCAAGGAAAATGCCAAACAGTGGGGTCATAGGACAGATGCATGACTGTCAGTGCTGGAGTCCCCTATCCCCAACACATCAGTGTTCCCATACAACTTTGGTAACATTGTGTTTGCATGGATATGTCAGAATACCACACAATCCCAGGGCTGTTCCAAACAACCTGGCTACATGTTCTATTTTCCACAATATGCAGGGGTCAAAGTGTATGTTTGTCTGTTGTTGATTGTGTGAAGAATTAAACTGCACTTTCTGGTGGCTGGTGTGCCTCAGTGGGCTAAGGACATTAGTATGGTTGATGGTGTTCAAGGTTCAAAGCTGGCTGCACCTACGACTTTTGCATGTTAGGTAATCCTATGGTAGGAGTCCCACAGACTGTCAATATGTCCCAGTCAGTGACTGCAAGAAAGTTGGACAAAGCCAGAGACAATGGAGGGACAGAGGGCCAGACCTACAGACATTAAATATGCTCAGGGTAACCCATAAGGTGGCTACTATAACAGCAGATTGCAACTCGTCAGAGAAGCACCAGGATGTAAAGGCCATCACTTAACTATGTGAGAACTTACTACAAGTGAGTGGGCTCCATTTAGTAGTATATTACCAGAAAACACAACCGTAAGAGGAACAGAGCAGACATATGGGGCAGAATGCTGAACTTCCTGCTAAAACATGTACAGTGAGAGGTGTGAAGACTGTCATCCTGTGTGTGGTGTTATATCATGTACCCCAGTCACATCATACCTACAGCCACTTAGAGCAGGAAATCTGGACAAAGCTATGAACAGTAGTGGGGCAAAGGCCCAAATATAAGGAGAAGGATTAACTACCGGCCAGACAAATGTAAACAGTTCAGAGAATAACAGGTCATGGGGTAGCATGGGTTTCCTGGTGTGTATGGAGTCAGTAACTCAAATGTTTGTCATCATTTCCTACCGTCAGTTTATAATGATTTGCCACTGATGTACTAGAAAATCACAATGCTATGTAAAACATACCATGCATATGATGCAAATCTATGTACAGTCTATTACAATCTGTATAGTTGATAGGTATAAGTCATAATAAGTTCAGGACACAGCTGAGGAATCCCTTGAACAAAATATTAGGGAGGTGCTGGACTGTTGAATCAGGTGCAGCAGCCAATTGGCTGCAGCACGTAAAATCCCGGACTAGAATACAGGTAGGCCTGGCCTGGAGTCACCTTGTAAGTACTGACAGCCACACTGGGCATGCTTATAAACTTAGCTAACCTGAGCCCATGTCTGATGCCTCATCTGCCTATAGAACTGATATGTGAAAATATGTCTGTGTATACAGACAGCTATGTATACGTATCTGTCTCTTCCTATCCTGCTCATGCATGATTACCCTATGCATCAGTATGTGACACACACACACACACACACACACACACACACACACACACACACACACACACACATATAAATATAAAACACACACACACACACATATATATATATATATATATATATATATATATATATATATATATATATATAGATATATATCTAACTAAAATGTATAGAGTGATGTAAACTCTCCACATATATGTATTTAACACAGTTACATAAAGCTCACACACAGCTACACCTAAGATGACATCCCTGATTTATATGTGTGTGGGGATGTATGGATGTGCACACCTACATGCATCATGCTGGGGTTATCTGCACCTACACACACAACAGTTGGCTGATGGTAACAGACCAAGGCTACAGAATGACATAATCCACCCAACCACAGAACCCTGTGTCTGTTGAATGTCACCCTGTAAACAGACAATGGTGAGCAGGTGGTGTAATGTGCAATGACTTCAAAGCAGGACTTGGACAGGCCATATTGTCACGGGCCAATTGTCTACCTAACAAACTGCAACTGGCCAGAAATGGCGATACTAATAACTGTACACACACAGCAGAGGTATTAACAGGTACCCCACTGCTAAGATAGTAGATAGAATAACAACATAAAGCAGGTTCACTTTGCAGGCCACACATGCAGTGTAATACAAGGCAAACCCCTACTCAAATGTAACCAGTGGCATATGCAATAAATACTGTAAGGTATAGTGTGTAATAGTAGGTTGGTAGGAGATCTAATCTCACATCTCCCACTGTGTGTGTGTGTGTGTGTGTGTGTGTGTGTGTGTGTGTGTGTGTGTGTGTGTGTGTGTGTGTGTGTGTGTGTGTGTGTGTGTGTGTGTGTGTGTGTGTGTGTGTGTGTGTGTGTGTGTGTGTAGATATTTCCCTCACAGCAGTACAGACATGCCCATCTGGCCTACGTCTGTGCAATGGTCAATCATTTTATGGCCCTGTGACTAGCATCCTACTCAAAATTGGTCTCCCTCTCAACACCTGCTGATGTCATCCACCTTAACAGGACTGGCTGACAATCTCAAAACAGATAAGCTCCATGATGCCTGCAATAAGTTCTTAGTGCTCTTGTGTATATTAATATATAGGAAGGGGTTCTAATCTCTCAAAAGACAAATGTGTGTGCGTATGTGTAAATATATCCCCAGCAGCAGTGCATGACATGCCTGTCTCTATGCAATCGTTATACATTTTAAGGCCCTGTGAATACCTGACAGCCTCCTCAATGGCCTCCTTTACAAGGCCTGCTGATGTCTTCCACCTTAATAGCAGTGGCTAACAACCTCAAACCAGATAAGCTCTGTGGCCCATACAATAAATACTTATTGTTTTAGTGTGTACTAATAGATAGGTAGGGGTTATAATCTCACAACAGGCAACTGTATGTGTGTTTATGTGTGTGTATGCCTTTTTGTTAATATATCCCCTTGCAGGAGTGTTCACGTGCCTATCTCTGTGCAATGGTTATGCATTTTAAGGCCCTGTGACTACCTGTCAGCCTCCCCATTGGCCTCCTTTACAATGCCTGCTGATGTCATACACCTTAACAGCACTAGCTGACAATCTCAAAACCAATAAGCTCTGTGGCACAAACAATAAATACTTAGTGCTATAGTGTATACTAATAGATAGGTAGAGGTTCTAGTCTCAATAAAGGCATCTTTGTGACTGTACGAATACATTCCCATGCAGCAGTACACATATGGCCATATGGGTGTGCATTTGTCATGCATCTTACTGCCCTGTCAGTAGCTGCAGGCCCTAAATAGCCTACATCTACCTAGGCATAAATGCTATCCGCCACCACCTACATTTGCATGTACAGAACATCCAGGTGACATGTATCAAGGGTAGCAGGCTTTGGCAGAGGGTATGCATGCATGATTACACTGACTGGCCCCATTGTCCCTGACACACTGTTCTACAGATATGCACCTAGGTAACCACACATGTATATAGCCATACCTTGCTGATGTCATATGTCTGCTGAGCTGCCATGCCATCCTGTACAGCTGTATTGCCACCAATTCTCCATAGCTTAGCCTCTCAGACCCCTGGAACAGAAACATACACAGTTCTGTCAGACACCTGTCATTCTGCAACACTACACCCAATCTAACATCATGCAACAAAGGTACACAAGTTTGATGTGTTCTCATGACATATGTCAGCATACAGCAGCTGTCAATGCATAACACTACTGCACTACAAATCTACATGTAATGTATTATAGTCACCCTGTGCATCAGACACATATTTACATGTCCCTGCATTGATGGAATGGATGGCAGGGATGTGGCACAGGTATCGTGACATGCACAGGGTGTGTGTGGGGGTGCCAAAGGCATTTGCTGTGCCAAACAGTTGACAGCATGTGTGTGAGTCAAGAATGCGTGCTGGCTAGCTGGGGGCATGGGGAGGTGCCATGTGTGTCTATTGGTGATCTGCATGTGACAGTGATGTGTGTACACAGTCAAGCCCAGTGCTAGCCCTACATGTGTATATGTTGGACAGCTGTGGACCAATGGCAGAGTGGACAGTTCACCATCTCCAGCCATGGACAGAAGAGCTGGCTCTGCCAGGAGTGGCACTGTCACCACCATGCCCAGGGTCAGATGAAGTGCTAGTAGTTGATGGTGACTGGTGTCTGCTGGGCTGCTTCCCCCCTGGGACCACCAAGGACCATAAGCCCATGGCCTGCCATGTTGTGGTTTGGACAGCACACTCCCTTCTATAGTGCTGGATGTACTGCCAGTACAGCAGCATGAGTATGTACAACCATGTGGACTCTCAGCAGATGGTGCTGCTGACCTACATCTACATGTCCAATGCCTGTCTCCAACCAGGTGTTCCAGCACAGACAATATGTGGTCAAAGAATGACAATGTCTCACCCCACCGTCTGTCCACTACATCAGTGAAATGATCCATGGCATCACCAATGTGGTGGAGGGAGTTACGGATATCAGACTGCGCTGCATCCATAATCCTGAGCATTCCATTTGGTGTTGCATTCAGAACATGCCTGTGCCTCCATGATGAACCAAAACATGCATCAAGTGACCCATGATGTGACAGCTGTGACAGGTAGTGGATGGGCAGCAGTCTCCTTTGAACACCCCTGTCAATCTCCCTGTGTGAGAACTCACCAGCTCTCTGGCTATGGCCAGTGTTACACTCACTGATGCCATAGTTTCCACACTCTCTTGTTTGATGTCCCCACACTATCATTGTCTGGTATCTGTGACCTCAGGAGACTGGGTATGTGTGGGCATACTGACTCTGTGTGGGGACAATGGGGGTGGAAGTGGGATGTCAACACATGGGACAGATTCAGCCCTAAACAACCCCACCTGCTCCTCGGTATGACCGCCATCATCATCAGAGTCCGATGCGACACTGACATCAGGCTGTGAGGCAGATACACACCAACCACCACGTTCAACTGCGAGGAGGAAGACAACAAACATACATTACTACATGCACTATTTTGTATGGTAATCCACATACACACACACACACACACACACACACACACACACACACACACACACATGAGGTGCCACAAGTGCATTACACATATGATATCTTATTTCTAACCCATGCGCAGGCCCTTTATAACATGCAGTGCAGCTACATCCAGTTAATGTTGCCAGTACTATACACCCGTGAGATAAGGAATATGTCCGTTTATCTGATAGACCTACAACTAAAACACAGTGCACCTGTCTTGAGCATACTATGCCAGTTATAGTATCACAGCTTCAGGTATGTACCATCTCCATACTGTGTATGAACAGGCATCTGGAATTGATTGCTTCCTGTGTAGCAGACTGCATAGACCTTCTCAACAATAAGTGCAAATGTGTTACTGCTCCTTCAGATACACAACTGTGGTTACACATTCAATGCACGTCAGTTAACCCCTCTAAAATGGAACATGCAAGTTTTGTACTCTGCTAAGCATAACAGTTCTGACTAGGGCAAAATGGCAGCCCTAAATATTCTTAGGGTGTATATGATCTGTAAGAAAACAGTATCAAACTTACCAGGTACAAGACCTTCGATTCTGGCCACACCTGATGTACCTATGGAAATGTGAGGGAGAGGTATTATTAGCAATTCCAAATATGGCATTGTTACTGGGTAATATGTGTGTAAATCAACATGTACAGTAGCTAATGTGATACTGCCTACATTGCTGCCATTCTGAGTATGTGTGCACAACCGTGCTTTAAAACCACTCTCCCCATTGCAGATAGACCTGGCACCTGTGGACTAGTATGCAAAGGCTACCACAATGACTGATACAGTATTACAGTGATGAACACAGGAACCCTACCTGGACGCTCCTCTGATGTGAAAGCTGTGGCACCCACCTTCACGATGTATGGGGTGATGGATGTTTGGACTGTGCTGCATCTAGTGGTTGATCCCAGGCTTGGCAGGAATTCCTCTGTGGGTGAGACAGTTGTTCTCTTGCAGGCCTTCTACCAATGATAGCCCAGTCCTTGGCCACAGCGGCAGCCCTTTTCTGTGCAGCATTGACCATATCTGTTGCCCAGTGTTGGACCTGCTCGTAGGTTCTGTTTGGATGTCATATTTGGTTGACTGAAGTGACAAGGTCAGCCTACAGTGCTGCATGTTGTTCATGATGCTGGTGACTCCTGGACAGCAGAATGTTATGATGCAGTCTAAGGGCATCTAGAATAACTTTATTTTCAGCATCTGAAAATGGTGCGTGCCTCCTTCAATACATCCTTCCTGAAAAATAAAAAGAGGGGATCACACTACAGGACCAGATACATGGATATCAACTAGGTAAAGACCCTGCACAACCAAAATGGTGTTTTCTATCCACTGCTACCTCCCATGTCATACCCTGCAGTCCATAAACACTTTATGTATGTGGCTACCAACAACATAGTAGCAATACCAGTATGTCCCTGTGTGCTGTGACAGAGTGTGCTGTATGTCATCACACTCATCAAGGCCATCTACTGTGGTGTTCCACTACTATGTCATAGAGCCACTGTCAGACAAATAGGTGTGGGTTATTACAAGTTTAGGGGACAGTCCAGCAAAACTAGTGTGCCACAATGACAGCAATGGAAACCTGCTGTAGTATATCTTCCCTGTAGGCATCATACCGGTCCAGTACACAGATGTTTGTGGAATGTGTACATGTGTTTGATGTATGTGGTCCTGTTGGCACAAACGTTTGGATATATGGCAAACGTTTGGCCAATAATTGATGATTGTTGTCAGAATATAGAGAATCTGGCTGTCACATACCAGAACCCTCAGAAAAAGCTTATGCTGCAGTAATATCTGTTACTCTATTCATACTCTTACTTTGCATGACCAATATGTACCCTCTGTCACTGAGGTTGGGCTGTGTTCCCCCAGTAATAATGGCTATGAGCTGAATTCCTGCTGTAAGGAGTTGCCATGTATGTTAGCCATAGCTCTCAAGTGGTGAGATATGAATGTAAACAAAACAGTGACCTAGCCAGAGTACATCAGGGACAGTCAGTGACACTTTTACGATGTCTGAACTACTCCTGTGTAACATTCACAGACTGAGAAGAGCTGAATGACAGTACATCATGTGATATGGTAGCTGTGTCCACTCTAACTTACTGACAATATCTTTAAGTCACAATACAGTTGCTTTCGTACAGGAGCCGACCCTTGTAGGAAGGAGTGAGAGTGCCAGAGCTGTGATGTCATTCACAGCAGGCACAGTTGAGAGAAAAGCCTGTAGCTGTTGAACAGCAGAGTATCACCATGTCATTCCCGGAGATGTAGTACAGGCCTACTGCTGTAATCCCTATTCCCCATAACTGCATCCTCCCATCTGCTTCAAATTATATGGGGACTCGTATGACATACCTGGTAGAGTGACATAATCCTTGTATTAACAAATCCTCAAGAAAAAAGCTTGCTCAATTGTACTCTGTCTTGGTAAATCAACTTACAGACCTGTTTCAGATAGGCAGTTGCTTGACTTTTGTAGGTCATGCTCATTAAAAGGTAATTGCCTGTGCACCAATCCATGCCTCAGACTTGCTAATTGCATCAAACACAGCTGGGTGGCGCTTTCATTGGCCAATGACATGGCACAACAGTGCAATATTTAAGGCCTTCATGTAGGCCTTGGCCCCTTCCTTAGTCTTTGAGATAGACAGTAGTGAGATGTGGAGACTACAGCATTACAGAGTGTATGTACAAATACTATCCACTGTTGAGATTTATGAGGTACGTCCACAGTTTTGCATGCTACGTTTGGCCATTGTCAAATGATATTTTGATTATCTGGCAGTTCAGTGTTAAAACTGTGGGTTGAGGTCGATAAGGAGTAAGAGAAATGTGAGTGTCAGATGACTTACCCATCCGAATATGCATGCTGCTGCAGTAGCTGCTAGTGTATCAGGTCACTATGTTTGTAGGGCCAAACTTTGAAACATGTCCCTGTCGCGTGACCTTTGCCCCCATCCCTTTATGTATGGGGGTTGTCTGGATCCCTTGTCCTAGGGTGTTGTGAAGTATGCTAGGTCTGTAGCAGGTAGCTTAACATATAGCTGCATATGTTGCAGGCTGCAGCTGCTGCTGCAGCCTAGGCCACATAGGGGGGAATTTGAACACTTTGGAGGACAGTAAGCTGTATGTGTCACTGAGGGAGCAGTGTCAGCTCTGTTGGTACAGCAGAGCCAGGGTGAGGGTACCTATAACAGTCCAGTTGAGGCATGTCCTTAAGGTACATCTGTTATGTAACAGTGGCAATCAGAGAATAGTAGGTGACATATAGGTGGGCTATACAAATATGTGCAGTGTGTCTCTACCTTCAGGCCACAACATGTTTGCTTAAAATTGCATGACTCAGTCATTATTTGCTGTATTCACAAGAATATAATTAAAGGGCAATACACTGGATTTGAACCCAGGACTGTGGGTGGCAAATTGTACTACGGGAAAGGCATTTAACAAATTGCGCTACTTAGTGCTGCAGCAGGTGTGTTTGCAAGATATATGTGCATGCATACAGTCTGTGACACAGGATTTGTGTTAGTATGTATTTTCTAAAGGGTATGAAGTGTGACACGCAAATGTCTGTCATGATTTTCTAACCTCAGTCTTTAGTGACTTGCCAGTACTTTACCAGACAGATATGTTTTTGTCAAAACCAGGCCAAAATTAGAGGGCAAAACTGTAGACATTCTGCAGCAGTCTCTACAGTTAAAATTAAACAAAAATTGGAGATCCTAAAAACAAGAAATTAAACAATAAAACCAAACTCAAGCCACAGTCCGTGGGTCACCAACACTTTAATTTCAATAAAACTACTATACAGATAAGCACTTTCATCTCAATAGTGAGACTTCATCAGCTAATTTATAATCTGTACAGTTGACAGATATACCTGCTATACAAGGCTTCATGTACATCTATTATTATTTACTTGGCATTATACTAGTGTAGTGTGCAGTGTCTGGATCACAGTTGCATGTACACTCCCATATTTCCCATTATATGTACTTGCAGTCTGTCAGTGGCAATCAGTATATGTTGCTGTAAACACCTGTTTTAATTCAGAGCTAAGTGGCCTAATGAGCTAATGTACTGTGTCCTATTTGATAGGGGCCTGCGTTTGAGATGTGGCAGGGGTGATTATTATTATATAAATGTACCTAACACTGTTAGAAACACATAAGATGATTAAGGCACTTTAAGCAGTTTTAAGCAGGTTTGCAATGTGCACCGTGTTGCATGACTTAAACCTGTGTTACAAATAAAAAAAGAATAGAAAAAGGGGATTGAGAGGAAAGTGGTGAAATGGGAGGAAGCACACAGAAAAACATACTGAAAGGCAGGTAGGGTTGTGCAGGAAGGGTGTAGGAAAGGACCGTAGATTTCCATTTCTTGTACAGCAACAGCTGTGCAGGTTTTACAGAATTTGGAATTTGGAGCCTCACAAACAAGAGAGAGGAGTGAGGGCAACATAAATGTATTCATTAATTAATGTAATAATTAGTTGTGTTCAGTGGACACTTGCAAAATGGAGAGCTATGTATGGGCAGATATTTTTTATGGGACAGGTGGCCTATTTTTAAGGAGAGAGTGGAATTTTGGGGAAGGTATATAGGTATGTTGCATTTGCAGACAGACAAAACAGCATACAAGGGTGGTGTATGGCACATAAGCAGGGTAAACAAATAGGATGGCAAGGTTGTTGTGAAATCAGAGGTGCATTTGCCTCCAGGCAGCAGCAACGTGACTGATATCCCCACCAACTGGAAATCAACACTGCTTCTTCACTGTCCCAAAGGTGGTTGTGCTGCAGGCTGGACACTGTGGTCCTCAGGGCCCACCAGGTTGTACAGTCTGTCCTCAATCTGGCACAGGCATTGTTCATAACTCCTATCCACAATCCTGTGCAACAGGAACAGTAGTCAATCTTGTGTGACAAACCCCCCTCTGCCCCCGCTCCATGGAGAGGACAGCCTCTCTCCCCAGAGGCAGTTCCACCCAAAGGTGGTGCAGGGCCAGCAGAGGGGGCACCACAGACTTGGGTCCCACATGAGCTGGTACCCAGTGCCACGGCTGGCTGAAGTCAGGTAGGCCAATCAACATGAAATCTCCTACCAAGATGTGCTGTGGGTATGGAGGTAGACCAATAAACATAGGTGAGGTATGAACAAAACCATTGTCTGTAATAACAGCATGCCTGAATATTGTACATAACCCCATTATAGTCAACTGCATATTATGTGAAACACAATAATAAATAACAGAAAAGTCAGCATATTAACAGCATACCAGTAACAGTTGTGAGTTGCTGCATAAGGCCAACAGAATAGATAATTCAATAAGATAATATGCAACTATAGTAATACATAACATTAATAAAAAACATGCCCAAAATACAGTTTTTCGAACAACATATGTTAATAGTGAACCATAACTAATATATAATATATAACAATAATAAATATGTGAAGATAAGGGGTGGGAAGAGCGAGAAATAGAGTCCATTAATACCATCATGGGCTATATAGTTGACAACAGTAATGCTAGCTACTCTAACCAACAAAGTTCTGATGAAGCTAATTTTATTTTAATGAAAGCGTTTAACCTGTAAATAAATTTTGTGTCTACAAGTCCTACTAGTGAACTTTGTTGGTTTTATTTTTTTATTTTAACCAGTTCACTACATTTTTTGGTTTTTAATGCTAGCTACTCTACAGATCTGCCCTTTCCTTATGTGTAAATGTGCCCTATATCTGCTGTAGCACATACATACCTCTCAAGATATATGCATGGGACACTATGAGCCAAGCAGTAACACCTGCAGGTACACAACTACAAAGAACACTTGCACATCAAGTGGACCGATATAACTACCAAGGAGTACTATGGGCTAATGCACTATTAATTTGATATTGACATATAATCATGTCGATGATACATCTGTGACAGGGACTGCACAACAGCAATTGCATTCCATGACAGGTGACACTTGAGAGATATGCATGTGTACAGTACACAGTTCACAACTATCATGGCATGCTTGGCAGGCATGTGGATCATACCTAATAGCACTGACTGCAGGGGATATATGCATCACATGCAGTAATTGACTGCATCAACCTTTACAAGAGACTCCAGGAATGCAGCCGTACCTTGAAATCACATTTTATTTCTTTTATCTTATTATAGTTTGTTATTATTGAACCTGTTTCTGTTATTGTTTGGATAGTGATCACATTTGTGAGAATAATTTTAACAGTCTGTGACATCTGAACAAACAATTTTTTACACATACTATGAGTTAGCTCACCCATTTACCTGTATCCATGTGGAGAGAATGATATCTGTTATTACACATTTTATTTCTTTAATTTTCTTATAGTTTGTTATTATTGAACCTGTTTCCTTTATTGTCTGGTTAAGTAGCACAGTAATGAGAATGATTTTAACAGTCTGTGATATCTGAACAAACAATTATTTACACATACTATGAGCTATCTCACCATTTTACCTGTGTCCATGTGGAGAGAATGTTATCTGTTATTACACATATTATTTATTTTATTTTGAACCTGTTTCCTTTATTGTTTGGATAACTACCACATTCATGAGAATGATTTCAACAGTCTGTGACAGCTGAACAAATAATTATTTACACATATTATGGGCCACCTCACCCATTTACCAGTAGTCCCAGTGGAGAGAATATCTGTCATCATAAGATATATAATTCAATAATAGGTATTAGTACATGGAACCGGATTCAAACCCTTGTCTGTGTCTAGCAAAATGTAGTTCATACAAAACATTTAAAAAAACTGAGCTACTGAGTCATTGATGCTATCTGACTGACTGATTTTGTCCTAGAGCTAACCTGCAAACAATATATGATCTGCTGCTAATACTACAGTGTTATAATACACTGTAGTGACAGTTGGACACACGTGCATGAAATGCATTCATGGTACAGATACTAGGTAACCTATACATTACTAAATAAACTGCAGGCGTACACAATATATTGTTACTGGGTTGAAATATCAGCTCCCATTCCACAAGTATTGCACAACAGTTCATTACAGATGCCTTCATGCATTTACTGGTATACTTTTGAGTTTTTATTGTCCAACAGTTAATATAATGCAAGTGTTGCAATACAGCTGTAAGTCCACAGTTATTGTGATGGAAACTTTATTTTATTTTCTTAATTAAGGTTAATAATTAATGTTTTCCTGCTTATTGCAGTACATTTGGCAGTAGTCACTTATTGCAGTCCAGGTCTATGACCACATTCGTTACAATACAATCAAAACTGTTTATATACCTAATGGCAGTTAATACTTTACTTTTTCTTGTGTATATGACAATTGATTTGAAGATATATCTGTACTTACCACACTCAAGAGGCAACCTTGCCAGGCACCCTGCATGCGCTTCGATGTTGTGAGGTCTCACCTCTACAGCGGTTGGTAGAGTCGCCCACCATTATGCATACCAGTTTAACAGACATTCAAGGTTAAATATTGGTGAAACACAGGTGAACACACACTCTTGTGGAACATTGCCCCCCAAGAATTCTTGGACCCAGGCATCCAAGAGAGCCAACTTCCTTCTTTTCAGGTCATCGTCATGGTGACAACACCTGTGCTGCCAGCCGGTCCCTTGCCAGCCGGTCCCAGGCCTTCACTTTGTACTCCATGCCTTGGTAACCACCTTGCATGAGCCGGTCTTCATGGTTTTTGACTAGGAGACTGACCATGACCCTGGACTCTTCAATGCTCCACCACTGTACTGAAAGCACAAACCCTCTCTAAAACCTGCCATAGTATCCTCACAGCTTGAACTCCAATGGATTCTGCAGTATTCCTGCCTATTGGTCTTAATATACCCTGTTTTCCTGCACTTTAACACCACTGGGCAATTTTTAAAAATGTGCCGTGCCACATAGCACCTTGCAAACCAGCTGAGCTCAGCTCAGCGGTACTTAAACTGGCAATGCTTAGCAGTGCTTGGCACCGCTTAGCAGTGTGCAAACCAGCTAAGTGGAGCTGCACAGTGCCAAGCAGCACTAAAACAGATCTTGTTTAAGTGGTGTTTGGCATGGTTTAGCAGGGCTTAGTGGAGCTTAGCTGACTGCAACACATCAGGATTTAAAAATGATTGGCATGATTTGTATTTGGAAAATAAATGGCTCATAACCCTTCTGTGTACACATTCCCTGCACCTACTGCAGATAAGGCTGTCACTCTAACCATTTCGCTGCATGGATGTGTAGAATGCTGCTATACTTTTACATATATCTCTCACCTACATTTAAGCACTGCTGAGCACAGCACGGTACCGAGCACATCCTCTCAACTATGCTTAAACTTGCCCTTTGCATTTATAATTAAATGAATCCAGTTTCTATTTTTAGATGTCTGGCACATGTGAATTGCTGCACACCATGCCGCACTACGCAAATATAAAAACAAATATATAAATAAATATAATACATATGCATACACTGATATACTGCACTTTGACAGTGCAGGGGGTGTGTTGCACATCTCTGGACACAGTAACATACTCTATACACTGATTCAAAAACCATGTTACATGGCTCTCCCTCAGTAACATGCTTTCATTAATATGCATGGCGCACTACAGAAGGTGTACTGCTTACACAGCTACAGTACCTCCTGTGTAGGCTGTACAGTATGTCTACATGGATTTTATTAAATCTGGGGGGGCAGATGTTATAGCACAATTTCTAACACATTCACATTGTTTATTTTGCAGTGCTTTTATTTTTAATAAACAGCTTTTGGAAGTTTGTTCATTTAAGCCTAGCCAAAGACAAGTATTTAAAGTCAATTGCCAGTAAGTGAAGTTTGGAACAAATTAATTTTTCATGGGATGACCTTGGTATGAATAGCATGGGGGAGCTGGATGTAGGAAGATAGGTAAGTTAGGTAGTGTTGATAGTGAGTGGGTAGGAAGAGTTAATTAAGTTGTGAGCTGAGGGAGGAAGTGAGGTAAGGCATAGGGTGGGTCTTAGGAGGTTTTGTAGGGGAAACTGGTATGAATAAGCACATTTTGGTGTGGTATTGTTGAAGCAGGATCACGTCCTGATGACCTGAGGTGTTAGTAAGGTAGGCCTTAGGTAGTGCTAGATGGAGAGGTGAGTATAGTATGGGTTATATACATACATGTTTTTTTTTTATAGATTATGGTGGGTTGATGAAAAGGCATATGGCAATATTGCATAGATATGTAGTGTAGACATTTTACAGAAGGTAGTTTAGGGAGATCGGTACTTTAGATCATGGTGAGGAGCGGTGTGGGTTTCTTTATTTCTTGTAGGTTATTAGTTTGAGTTTTCATGGTTTCTTTCTTTCCTGTATTTATGTCCATGGTGGTTTGGTAGTTATTTGTCTACTTATACATCTTCTTTCTTCTTATTTGGGTTCCCTGGTGGTTTAGTGGCTTATTAGTCTGAGTTTGTGCGTTTTCTTGTCATTTTGCTTATTTTAGGTTGTTCCATGGTGGTCTAGTGGATTTTTGCTTGGTTGTGGCAGTTTTTGATGGCTGCTTGTGTTCCTGGTGGATTAGCGGTTATTCGCTGTCTTGTACTGTCAGTTGTGGCCGGGTGAACATGCACAGTAGTGCTAGTGTGGCCACCTGTATATAAAAAAAAAAAAAAAAAAAAAAAAAAAAGAATAAAGGAATAGAGTGAAAATGGCTTGGCATAGTGGTGTGCAGAGGAGAGTGTCACTTGCTCAGGTTTGTTGACTTGGTTGCTGTTTGTCTCCTTGAGTGCAGCAGGTAAGTGCTGATGTTGGGGGGGTTTGGGTTGGTAATGGTTGGTTTCTCTTCCCTGGTGGCTGTGGTGTCTCTGTGGGGTTTGCGTGGATGGTTTTCATTGGTGGTTAGTGATGGGTTTGTGGGGTTTGTATGGATGTTTTCATTTCCCAGGTGGCTTGTGGCAGCTTTGTGGAGTTTGTGTGGTTGGTTTCGTCTCCCTGGTGGCTAGCGCCAGCTTTGAGAGGTTTGTCTGGATTGTTTCATTTCCCTGGTAGCTAGCGGTGGCTTTGTGGGGTTTTTGTGGATGGTTTAATTTCCCTGGTGGCTAGTGGTGGGTTTGTGGAGTTTGTGTGGATGGTTTCATTTCCCTGGTGGCTAGTGACGGCTTTGAGAGGTTTGTGTGGATGGTTTTGTTTCCCTAGTGGCTAGTGGTATGTCCCTGGGATGTGGGGGTGTGTGCTGGTGTCATTGGATGTTGTATCCCTGGTGGTTATTGTTTTCTGGGCCAAAGGTAAGCCGTTGTGTCTTTCTGCGGTTGAGCAGATAGTGTGCGCATGTGTGGTAGTGTTGGCAATCACGGATTGCCTTTTTTAGCATAAATAAAAAAAACAACAGAAAAAGCTCTACAGTGTGTATGGGTAGGCAGGGAGATCAGGTTAGGTTCTTTAGTTAAGTAGGGTTTGAGTGTGTGTCAGATGGTGGGCAGCTGTATTATAGGTGACATAGGTGGCTAGATTTAATATCATAAATAGTATTATTACAAATAAAAAATGAATAATAATTAAATAATTGATTATAGAGGTCATAGATATAGGTGACTGACACCAAGATGAAAAGGTAACTAGCTGTTAGATGCACAGGGTTGCAGTTTGACATGCAGAGGCGCATGGTTCAAGTCCCAAGACAGCCAACTTAGGTTAGAGTGTATTTGCAATTTTTTTTTCTCTGACCAGGCCCTGGGCTGATTTAGAGCAGGTAGGTAGGGGGGATTATTTAATCAAGGGTAGGGTTTAGGAGACAGGTGATAGGCATAAGGATTTTTAGGAATTATGTGTTCTATTTGTCTGCAGGTACTGGTTGGTGCTAGCAAGCATTTCTTTAAGGGTTGTTTTAACAACAATTTCTCTTTTGTCTCTTTAGGTTATCATGGCTGAAGGGTTGAGACAGAGATGGGCCAGTAATGTGGTGCAGGCTGAAGACCTCTTCAAGGACATTTCTACTGAAGTTCCATCAACTAGTGCCCTGGATCCAAAAACTCGATGGAAGAGGCAGACAGTGGTTGCAACCCAGGGATCGAGGGCAAAGAGAGCCAGACAGTCAGCATTGGAAGATGTGGCAATGGAGGTTGGGATGCCAATGATGGCCCCTTTGTCTTCTGCAGGTAATTCTTTATCATGTCTGATGGGGAGTGAGGAAGGGCATTGGTTGATTGTGAGGGGGGTTTTGATAATACTCTATCATTACTTGATCTGGATTTGGGGTTGACTTGGATGTTGTGGGGTTGATTTTGGGTTGTGGCCGGGGGATTGGTAGGTGATGTATGCCTTACATCAGGACGGGGCTCCCATTGTTTTGGCTCCCCACATATCTTTGGTGGTGAAGGAAAATATTTGGAAAGGGGAATTCATTGATATTTTCGAATTGCTTGATGCTGATGGGGTTCAACGGTTGACAGAGGCAAAGTTGGCTAATGGGAAGGAACTTTTGGTGGCCTTGTCAGCCATGGGTTGCAGAAGAGTAGGTAGGTTTCAGCCCAGGTCATAGGATAATTGAGTCTTTGGTTTTATATACTGCATGGTGGCTTGGTTGGAGAGGGATACTTCACTGGCTCTTTCACTTTTGGCCTATTTTTGACTATCAGGGAATCACAGAGGCTGCAGCCAGGCTATGCATGGTTTTGGTATGATCAGAAGTTTCGTAAGCAGAAGGCAGTGGATAAAGCCATACAGTGGGAGGTTAGACTCCCAGACATTTGGATTTCTACCATGATGGACACTGGTGTATGGAGTAGTAGATTGGCTCAGCCATCCGAGGGAGGTGCTGGGATATGATGGGCATTTAATGCAGGGAAGTGTTCTTGGATAGGTTGTAAATTTTCCCACATTTGCTCTAAGTGTATGTGAGCTCATGCTGTTACACAATGTGGGGGGAGCCCTGTTGGGGGTAGATGACTTATTCTGTGCATCCTAGAGGTTGGGTTGGTTCTCACTTGGCATGGATAGGTGGACAAGGCTGGGGTAATTTTCAGGGGCAAAGGGGGGTCCTTTCATAGAGTTAGGGGGTGACCGGGGAACTCATTCCCCTATTAAGGTCCAGATTTTGGAGTCATTCCTGGCCCATTATCTGCTGCCAAGTGTGGCAGGGGAATTGATTGAGGTTTTTTCAAGGGTTTTCTCAATTAAGTCTACGTTGTTGGGGGATAGTATGGTGGGAAAAACTTGAAGTCTGTAAGAGGGAGGGAGGAGATTTTGCAGGAGTTGATTGACAAGGAGTGTCAGGCAGGGAGATTGTTGGGTCCATTTAGTTGTCCTCCATTTTCTTACTTTAAAGTGTCACCATTATGTTTGGTTCCTAAGAAAAAGCAAGGTGAATTTTGTTTGATTCATCATTTGTCATACCCTGGGGGTAAGTCTGTGAATGACTTCATACCCAGTGCAGAGGTTAAGGTCACGTATTCATCTTTGGATGATGCAGTCTGAATTATCAGGAGTTTAGAGGATTCCTGGTTAAAGTAGATATTAAGTCGGCTTTTCCTTTGCTGATGGTGTGGGTGGAGGATTGGCCTTTGATTTAGAGTTGTAGATGACATTTTTGGAACAGTTTAATGAGATTTCATTCTGGCAGTTGGATTGGGTAGAGCAATGGGAGATACAGTTGTTTACTGATGCAGCTGGGGATCTGGGCATGGTAACTTACTTTGCAGGCCAATAATTACTATGATAAGTGAGCAAGTGGTGGACGCTGCTTATCCTAGGGTGGGCGGGTGTGCTGCCCTTATATTTACTATCCTATTTGTTGCAATGCTGGATTTGTGTGGCTCAATAAAGTTTGATGTTTGTTATTCATTTTCATTACAATGAAGGTCGTCAAATGTCTTTGGGTGTCTGTGTTGTTTTATTAGGATCGTGACAAAGTTCTCTTTTCTCCAATAATAGTGGCCAGTGTTATTAACTTTCTCTAAAATGGCAAACTTAAAATGATGTTCAGAGTGAGATTTCAGATGTTTAACCAGAGCATTTATTTTATTTTTTTCTCTTTAAATCATACATATGTTCACATATGCAGTCTTTACATTTCCACTTAGCATTTCCAATATGCTATGCTGAACATACTTGGCATAAAGCAGAATAAACAACTCCCTATGTCTGACAGTTTAGCGTACCATGAATATGAAATGCATAATCTTTTATTTTAAAATGGTTACATTCTAGTATGTATTTGCAAGAAGGGTATTTTCCACAGTTACTCATTCTGTTGGGCTTGTTATTATTCCATCTAGTACCAAAGGTTTTGACAATGTTCTTTAAATTGGGACCCTTTTAATATACTATGTGTGGTTTGGGTCCAGTTTTTTTCTAGGAATTCACTGTTCTCTCCCAGAATCTTCCAATTCTTTTCAATGATGTTTTTAATGATATAACTGTCAGTACTGAAAATTGTTATAAAAGAGTTCCTAAAGTTTTGGTTCTCAGAATTGTTCAGTGCTGGAATAGCACAATAATGTGTAACAGCCATTATGTTTTGTTCATCTCCACTTGTATCTACCTGTATTACTTTTCCCACAGTATCCAGTAATGGGACATATAACTTTTCTCTTGTTAATAACTTCCTATATTAAATTGTCAATAAACCCATTGGGGTATTCCCTGGCCAAAATGTAATCTTTATGCATTCATCCAAAAATGTGTCAAAAGAGGATGTCATGCAGGCAGCCCTCACTAACTGTCCCTTTACAACTGCCTGTTTCTATGTATGAGGGTGTGAACTGCTATAATGCAAGTATGTAATAGAATGTGTGGGTTTTCTGTATCTTTTAGAAGTAAAACACTCAAGTGTAACATCTTTTGTGAGCCAGATATCCAAATATGAGATGTTGGTGCCATTACTCTCATATGTAAAGTTCAGGAAATGTGTGCTCTTATTGATGAATTCAGTGAACTCTGAAATTGTCTCTGATGTTTCACCCCAAATAATAAAAATGCCATCCAAACAAATGGATGTAGAGCTTGCATGACTTAATGTATACAGAAGGAAAAAGGATTTTTTGTACCCTTTAATCATGCATATATTTGCAAACAATCCACCAAATACAGAACCCATTGCCACCCTCCCCCATGCTATGTAGGTAGTATTCATCACTGAACATCAAAAAAATATATTTTTCAGTACAATTTCTAACAGGGTCTCATAGATATTAATTTTGTCCTGGGGGATTACTTTGTCAAACAGGAATTCCACAAACCATTCAAATCCTATATTGTGTGGGATAGAAGTGTGCAAATCCTTTGCATTAATTGTAAAAATGTGTGGTTTCTGTTAAATATAATTTTATTAATTTTCCCTAGAAAATTCCAGAAATCCTTGCAAATATAGCTCTTATTTGCATCCAGTGCTTGTAGTTTAATATCTAGAAACTTAGCACAGTGGTGTTTGATTAAGCTCCTAGCATCCAGTATGGATCTCATGGGGGGAAGGGCTTTGCATGCTCTTATGTATTTTGGGAACCCCAAAAATTCCAGGGACCACTGAGAAAACTGAATTCATTTATCTTGATGTGTTGTTGTATAAACATGTCATTAATGGTTTTTCTGATTTTCCTATAAGCTGTATTTAGCTCACTGAGGGAAACTTGCAAATAACATCTATCACTTAATATTTCAAACATTCTTGTATTGTAATCTGATTTCTCCATAATAAGACACCCCTTGTTGGGTGTCATTATTCTTAAGTCATTTAAGTTCATCCAATAATGCCTTCTTTCTCTGACTTAAATTGTCCAGAACACTGCATTTCTTGCTCAGTGGATCACACAGGTCTAGTTCATATATTTTTTCAGATAACAACAATGAGGGGTGGGTAGGTGGATTATAAATACTAGATATATCATGTCCTTCAACACACAAGATACATTGTTGAACGTAACACTCAAATTTAACTTTCTTACAAAGTGTTTAAGGTCTATGAGGGCATAAGCTAAATTATCTTGCTTATTAGGCAAAAATGTCATACTCATTGCAAACATATCACAACAATCATTATCTACTACATATGAAGAAAAAGTGATAAATGCTGAAGTCCCCCTTGTAGTTTGTAATGATTGTGCATTTTTCAGATTCGGTATAGTTAACAACAGTACCTTGTGTTAGTTCCAGTTGGGGTTCCTGTGTCGTTGATTCCTCCATCAGGTGTGCCCTCTCTGGGGAACCTGGGAAAAAGCATGTGATTCCCATTGGCCATTGTTCAGGTTTGTTCTTATTCATTCTAATCATCTTAGTGGGGGAATATCCTAAATCATCATTGAAGCTGTTAGAAGTGTTATTGGTTTCATTTTGTTCATTGACATGATTTTCCCCATGATTATTACATTCCACAGTGGAATTTTGCCCAGGGTTAGATGTCTGGTTATATTTTAATTAATTACCCCAAGTTTGTGAGGTTGGTGGAACTGGGTAAGATTTACAATTCAAATAATCTTTTTTGTCTCATTCCAGCTTCTCAGTTTTTCTTCCCTTTATAATCTGGATTTTTTCATCAATGCTGGAAAAAATTCTCCCATATTCATACTTATGTAGGTCAAATGAGAAAGTCATGGGTGATGGTATTGTCTATAGAATTAACATCAGCAATGCATTCCTCTATGAGCTTAACATTAGTTTTTATGAGTAGTTCCATGTACTCACATCCATGATGATTGAACATCCACTGTAACTCGTACTGAAGTGGAGAATCATTTATAAGCCCTGTTGGGTACCACCACATGAGTAGGCCTTTTGGTACTCTATTTGCTTTTATGCATTCAGAGAAAAACGCATTGTCCAGTTGTAATTTTTTGATCTTAAGCAACTTGTAATTGAATTCCACCAAATACTGTACAATATTTGTGCTGCATTGCTGTGTATCACCCAAATGAACATCACCATGAAGCCATTCTTGTAAAACAGGATAATTGTGACTCATAGAAAATTCAACCCTACTGTCAAAATTCGAGTTATTCTCATTACCGTTAGTTGTAACCATATTTGAAGTGCTGATGAATTCTCTCAGCCCGAAACTGGGTACTGTGTCATGCCCACCCTACCAAATTGGGAGTGGTCTCATTAGATGCAATTTCTTTTAGCTGCATGTAACTAAGGTGCTGTCACTTTAAATCTGCTGTGTTAGGTGAGAAGGCTTGATGTTATTTGACAAGACCAGGTTACATAAGCAGTTAATAAAGGTTCATGAACTTATCTGAAGACATTTTTACAAATAAAATGAAAGCACTCATCATAAAACGTTTTTGGAGTACTTTATTTTGTTTCAAAGTACATTTGCTTCATCCTGGAGCTTACAGTCAGAGTCTCCGCAGACCTGCAGTTTGTTTTTTCTTTGTTTTGGCTTAGAAAAAGAAGATAATAAGCTTAAACATTAGGCTAAGGCTGTGGTGAGATGACTGAAAATCTAACCTTCTTCCCTAAGTATGGCTTGTTCTTTATTTTTCTTTTTTACACTTGCTGATTAAAACATTTGCAGCTCACATAATACCTATTTAAGGCAACATCCAATCTGGACCACATCAGAGTTGCAGTGTTCAGTGCCAGAAGACTTGAAAATAAGTTTTTGGATCATTCAGCTCTTTAGGTAACTAAAACACATCAGTGTCCATGTTGCAACAAAGGCTAGATTTCATTGTAAAGACAGAACTCCCTATTTACTGGGTTCAACACCAAACACCTTTCAGACTTGCGTGAAATTGTGGGGTGAGTATCAGTATTTGACCAGAGTAATTCTAGACAGATTTCCTGTGACCCACAAAAAGAAACCAATGAACTTCAAGTCACCCTAAACAAGTTACATTTCTCATCTGCTGCTAGAACACTTTTAATGCACCCGCAGGACAACAGAATAATTCTTAATGAACTTACTGAACTACCCATAAATAAGAATACCCTTTTTATGAGTGATTTCAGGAATTAACTGGAGGGCATATACCACAAAGGATGGGTTTATCCAGTGATTCTTAGACCTTGAAAATGTTAAATGCCTTTCTGCTTACAGGTAACCAATCCACTAGGTGTCAAAATCTTCTAGATAACATTTTATTTTTTATTTATTTATTTTTTTTATTTATCATTTTGTTGACCGGGAAAGTCCGACTAGGTTCCACAGAGCCTGTTTTCAGTGGAGGCCCGGGGAGAAATGCTCCAGATGCATGTCTTTGGAATGTGGGAGGAAACTGGAGTACCCAGAGGAAACCCAAGCGAACACAGGGAAAACATGCAAACTCCACACAGAAGGCACCCCAGCCGAGAATCGAATCGGTGAACCTCTTGCTGTGAGGTGACAACATTAACCGCTGCACCACTGCGCCGTCCAACATCAATAAAACACCAATAAAACATCCTCACTGATATTCTACGTACCTGCCCTGCACCCATAGTATTGTATTCTTCTTCTTCTTTCAGCTAAAAATCAGTAATATTCTCTTTCTAAGGCCTCTAAACCCATCATAATGGACACCACTAGATTCAAGGACTTTAAAAAGATAAACCTGCTAAAAGTATCAAAATTCATCTGCAAGATTTCCAACCCTCTTATAATCTTACTGTCTTTTATGGCAATGAATTTTACTCATATCTGACAAGTACCATAAACCAAGTGGTTCCAATCAGAGAAAGAATTGAGAATAAATCCATCACAATGGACAGCACTGTATTCAATGACTTTAAAAAGACAAACCTATTAAAAGTATATGATAAATGTTTAAAATTCAACTGCAAGATCTCCAACCCTCTTATAACCTCAGTCTTTTATACCAATGCATTTTACTCACATCTGACAAGTACCATAATTCAACTGCTTCCAATCCAAGACAGAATTGAGAAATGTAAAAATAAGTCACCTTGGTGTAATGCCGGCATTATCAAGCATACAGTAAAATAAGAAAAAAAGTCTAAATATAGAAGACAATCTACCAATATGAACAATACTAATAAAAAGATCACTAAAAGTCTGAAAGTTACCATAACCCATATCAAGGCAGAACATGAATTAAAATTACAGTTCAGATGGATAATCATGAATCTATTTTAATCCCACCAGACAGTTTTGAAATAACACTCAAAGATGTTCAGAATTATTTAATTCATAATGGTATTTTCCAGTCCAGCCCATAAGATATTGCTAATATAATTGCAGATACGTCTGGGTGGTAATGACAGGCAAGAAACAGTCTTTGAAGTTCCACAAATTCACAAAGTCTCTCTTGCCCTCAGTCTTGTTATACACTGTTCTAATTGTACTCTTTAAATTAAGAAATGCTACCTTTTTTGGCCCTAATAATGTATATAATTTCTTAATTAACAGCACTAAACATGCCCACTCTAAACTCTTCTTAAAATCTTTAGCTTAATCATTGCATAGCATAAATTCTTAGGTAATGAAAAATGGCTGTCATTATGCCTTTCCATAAAGATGACCTCACCTCAGATCTTAGGAACTAAGATCAATTAGCCTAATAAAACTAATTTTCAAAGCTTTGGAATGTATCACATCTGATTGTAAAATGTTTGATATGAAAAAAATTCTTATTACCTGGATCTGCAAAATATGGTTTTGCCTAAAGGAGACCGTGTTAACTTTATTTAGTAAACTTCTTTGAAAAAGTTACTGACATAGTAGAAAGTGGTTATGCAGATCATACGGCATATGCAAATCTGGTGAAAACCTTTGACACTGTTCCTTATGAAGGGACTGTAATCAGGCTTAAATACCTAAATGTAGGCAGTCATTTTGTACTATGAAAAGCAACCTGGGTGAGAGATAGATCCATGTATTTAAAGAATCAGGCACTAAGATTGCAAAAATAGACAAACAAATAAATAAGTAAATAAATAAATAAGTAAAATAACTAGTGAAGTACAGTTCCTAATGCCCTAGTACAAGAATGTGTTCTGTCTGGCATCTACTAACTGGATCTCCATACAACTAACTTGGATATAATGATATCTAAATTTGCCATTGACTGAAAGAAAGATGGCCATTATCTGTGTTCACCATCTGATTCTGTGTTACTACTGCAAGGGCTAAACTATAAATCAATGTGTATTAAAAGAAGGCTTAAAGTAATTGTAAAGAAGCATAGCATTGTCAGCATTTGGTAAAGAAATCTCAACGTTTGCTTACAATAGAGGCTTCACCCCACTCCAGACTGATCCTGTCCTCAGATATCACAGCTTGTTCATAGATAACACCTTATACTTCAACACCACCTAACAGAAGTGTCAGGAAATCTTTCTTGACAGACAAATTAATAACCAAAGGTATCTCTTCCAGCTGAAGATAAATCATCATTTTTCTATACTTTGCCATGTTCCAGCCAGATATATAACATAATGCCCCTTTTAAGATGTATCCATGCAAATATCATGCAGATCTAAAAATTCCAAAGGGTCCTAACTAAAGGGAACAATTTACAAAGACCCTCAGTTACTAAGACAGGCTTGAGATTCTATCCCTACCTGCTGTTTCCTATAGACTCATATACAGAAATTTATGCCAAACATTCTTTGCTGTTAAGGACTCAACCTTTTTTTATCTTTTATATCTCCACAAAACAAATGGTTCCATAGACACTTAAAGTAAAGACTTAGATAACATTGATAAATAAATAAGCCATGTTAAAGGGACAGATTTGTTTAACAGTGCTTCCAATATCTGTGGAATAATTTTATATGACATGTAAACCAGATTGATATCTTGATATCTTTTCTTCCTTTGCATTATTTTATGGTAAACCTTGATGCCTCTGTGGATCACCATAATCTTATCTTTAGTCTGACTTTTCTTGCCATCCTGGAGGTAGCAAAGTGCCCCAAGAGTTGTGTATTGGCAAAATGATTATGGTCTATGTACCAACTCTGCATTGTAAACCATATGAATCTATAATCTTAATGAAAGACAATTTGTTGGTTTATTTATAACCGAATATTACCGTTAACAGACATTATCATTATTAAGTACTATACAGAAAGTAAACATTAATAGGATACTCTAAGAACAAGTGAGATCAGTAAAATTTATTAATATGGCAATTTGGTGTTCTGTTTTTAGCAATGGTTGCTGCAAAAATCTGGGTAATGTTGTAGAACTGCCCTTTATCTTGGTTAAGGAGTTCAGATTAATCTTTTTCTGTCAAGTTCAAATTCAGATTTATTTAAATACTTATTATGAAGTAGCAATACATAAAAATGAAGAATATAAACAAAACATGACATAAGTAAATCATATTTATAGATGCAAATGTATCATGAAAAAGTTAAAAAAGCAATGAGATTAAGAAGCTAGCAATAATGGGTAATTTTTGAAAGACCTCTTAGAACCACTTAGAATTTGGTTTAGAGCTCCCACTAGCTGCGCTGGTGCTGGAGGTTCTTTGCAGGAGAGAATGTGGAGTGAACATTCAACATTAGCTCACCCATCCTCAGTGGAAGGCGGCAGCTTAGGCTTGTTGCAATAGCAGGCTAAGATGTGAAGCTGCACCTGAGATACACAACTATGGGTTATCCTTGAGTGCTAACTGACTCCAACTGAGCTAGTGACAGCTGTCATGATGTTTTCATGTTTTCAACAAAGGAACATTGTGTGGATCAAGCACTCTTTATCAACTGACAGCCAACTGACAGCCTAGTTGTGTTTGTGAATGCCCTGATTCCACTGCTTCTTGACTACTGTAGCTCCTGGTAAGGAAGATTCCAGACAATGAACTTGATCACATGATGCTTGTGCAAATGTCTTTTACCAGGTTTTTAAGTGGTACTTCATATTGCCAAAATATCACACCAGGATGTTTAAACATTCTCTGGCTGTTTCTCAATTATAAGTTATCTATAAAATGTTTGTCCTAACCTAACTTGTCCATGGCATGGGTCACCTTTAAAAGGAGTTGCTTTTTTCAATGCTTTCCAATGATGCCCTGTGCTCTATCCCAAAGCAGGTCTTAAATTCCAAGATTGTAACTTAAACCCTCTGATGCTCATTCTTTATCTTTACAGGTTGATGCCATTAGAATATTGTCCTACTACTCCAGCCATTAGTTCGGTACAAGCACAATGGAGGAAATTGGCTCATATGGACTGCAATCCACTAATGAGGATAGATTTATCCAGTGTCAACATGGAACATGAGAGTGTGAAGGCAGAAAGGTGAACAATTTCTTAAACTTTATTCAGGACTGGAAAATGACCTATGTAAATTGAAGTGGTTGCAATGGCAATGGATACATTTTAAAGCATATTAGCATTTCAAAGTGATTCTGAGGGGTTTACGCGTTTTGCGTATGCCTACACAAGGAGAGGCATACCCTGATCTTTTGGTGTGATGGCAGCAAATTAACTTGGATACAGGTTTTAAGTATTTTTGAACCACAAGAGCAGCAACTTATTAAACTGTAGAGCTTCTGTTACTGTAGATCCTTCTAAATTGGGAACTGCTGATTGAGAGCCCAATGTCTGTTATTCTTAAAGTGTATTAGTTCTGGTTTAAGCACTTGGGCTTCAGGCCAGTTATTTCACATTAAGAAGGTTTGTGGTCTGCACTCTTGTGGGAGAAGAGGCTGGACTCTGCCCTTCTGAGCTGGGAATTCCTGGTTAAAGGTTTATAGTGCCTGAATATTTGAACTGTATCTTACTGAAATTGGTACACCTTGTTTGCTGTAGCATAGACTAGATCCAGGCCTGCTGAATCTAGCTTTGTTTATATGCTTGTTGTTTGTTTGCTTGTTATTTCCTGGAACGCTAATTCCACCTAATACGCGGCTTCTCAGCGCTTCTGTGGATCACTAGTGATATCTGCATTACTTACAGTACTTATTTCCTTGTTTCACTTGAAAGAAAGTTACTGTTTGTCATTTTTGCATTTAAGTTACCTGTAACACATTGCACTTAAGTTACCTGGCACTTGCTCACTAAAGCAATTATATAAGTCAGCACTAAAAATTAAAAGCACTACACCCTCACTTCCCACTGGCCCTGGTTTTCAATTATTAAGGAATTCCCAATATTATTCTAGCATGTCCAAAGGTCAGTTGTCAATCTCCTCTCCGGTCCAGCTGGTGAATCTGGGAATCTTGAGGCAATGTTACAACTGCCTCATGTACACAGACAATGCTCTCCTCCTCCCAACAAATTCCAACACATGTGAGAGATGCAACCATATAGCCAAACTGGAGGCTAAGCTCTCTCAACTCAGTACTGGCATAACCAGTCAGGAGGAGAAGGAAACCACACTCACTACAATTCCAGTCTCACATAGACCTACCACGACAGCAAACCAAACACATAATCACACAAAAACATACTCGGAGGCTCTAAATAAAGATCTGCCGATGCAGCAGAGACCTCCAAAGCAGACACCCAAGCAGCCGCTACCCCAAAACAAAACACGTGCAACACATATCTCACAAAGCCAGTGTGCCAAACAGTCACAGCCATTAAGACTAAACAACACACCTGATACACTTGTAATAGGTGACTCTATCATCAGGCACACTGACGTCCCGCTCACCAGGCTGAACAAGGAGTGGGTCACGGTGAGCAGCCTGTCGGGCGCTAGGATCCGCCACATAACACAAGCACTCAGGTCACTCCAAGGCAAGTACAAATATGACTCAGTCATTGTCCATGCTGGTGTGAATGACCTGAGACGTACCTCCCTGGACTACATGAAAAGAGACATAAAGGAGCTCTCTGAGCATGTAGCCCAGGCCGGTATGACCCTAACCTTGAGTAGCATCTTACCCTCACCAAGAATGATGCCACAATATGAAGACAAGATGATCAATTTCAACAATTGGCTTAAGTACTGGTGTCATTCAAAGGGGATCCAATGCCTGTCAGCTTGGGATAATATGCTCGACAAGCCACGATGCTTCGGTAGGGACGGCTTGCACCTGTCACCCCTCGGCTTTCGGATATTGGCAAAGGCTCTTGCTACCCCCATAGTGCCTTTTTTAGGCAAGGCTCAAAAGACAAACCCACCTCCATAGGTATCACAAGGGATAAAAAACTAAGAGTAATGCTACTCAACGCCAGAAGTCTAAACCTCAAAATGCACGCACTTGAAACTCTCCTTAGCATGGAGAACATCGATATCTGTGCAGTAACAGAAACCTGGTTCAGGGCTCCCGAGAGCACCCCAGCACTACCAGGTTATACCTCATACCATGCTTTTCGGCCCCAAAACTTGGACCGAACCACAAAAGGAGGGGGAGTATCGATATTCATCAAAGATACCCACATCTCCAGGTTGGTGGCAAAGCACGAAGCATTAGAGACTATCCATGTGCAACTAACAGTGGGTAAAACTGCCTTCCAGTTTATAGCCTGCTACAGACCATCCTCTCAAACCCAGGAACCCCACTCGGCTTTCCTGAGAACACTGGAAAATATGAAGGTCTCTCCAAACACCATTATATTGGGCGACTTCAACTACCCAAACATAGACTGGGATCATTACTCTAGCTCCAACACCCTAGCCCAAAGGTTCCTAGAATTTATAAACTCAAATGCTATGGAACAACTTGTTACCACTCCCACAAGAGGGGAAAACATACTGGACCTGATCATCACCAACATGGGGACTCTATGCTCCAGACCAGAAGTGTATCCCTCACTGGTAAGATCAGACCATAAACTAATCTCACTGGATATTCACATCCCGACCCCACCCCCCTGCCCAGAAAACCAAAGTGAAAAACTTCTCTAAAGCAAATTTCACACTCCTCAAAACTGAGGTGGAATCCTTCAAAGCCCTCGGGCCTGTGGAAAATACTGCCCAGACCGCAGAATCCTTTATAAACGCATTCTATGAACACCTTCAGGAATGCATGAATCATCGATCCCAAATAAAACCAAGACCCAATCCTCCAAAGGCAGACGTCCTGTCTGGTGGACCCCAGCCATATACAAACTATACAATAGAAGGAGGAAGCTACTAAATGATAGAGCAAAATCCCAAAAGGGAAGGCATCACTGATCAGTATTAGCAAAAACTACGGGCACACATAAAATTGTCTAAGGCCAGCTTGAGAGAAAAATTGCACAGGACACTAAGGATAATCACAAGGCTTTCTTTAGTTATGTTAGGAACCTGGGTGGTAATTCCCAGATATGCTCGAATTAGTCCAAAATGACAAAAAATACACGAACCCACAGACATTGCCAACATCCTAGCTGACAGGTTCAGCGCAAACTTCTCCCCTCCCACCAAAAGGGCAAATATCTATCCCAGCAGAGTGCTGCCCCTGACATCTCAGATGCTCAGGTAAGAGCCCTCTCCAAAGCAAAAACACAGCATCAATGGGACCAGATGGTGTCCCGGCTCGTCCTACATGAACTCCAAGAAGAGCTAAACCCAAATATAAAACTACTGTTCAATCTCAGCCTTACTACAGGATATGTGCCCAAAGAGTGGCGTACAGCAACAGTGGTCCCTCTCCATAAAGGTGGTGCCTCAACGGATCCTGGAAACTATCGCCCCATAAGCCTGACTAGCTTGGTCTGCAAAGCTATGGAAAGGATCATCATGGACCTCATAAATAAAGATCTCGGGGACCTACAAACACTGGATCCTACCCAGTTCGGCTTTGTTAAGGGCAGATCCTGCCTCTTAAACCTGGTTGATTTCTTTGAAACAGTCACCAAGGCCATTGACAAGGGAAAGGTGGTCCACACAGCCTACCTGGACCTCGCAAAAGCCTTCGATACAATACCCCACTCGGGCATTATAGATAAGCTCACCAGCTTAAATATAAACACCTATGTCACTAGATGGATTAATAACCAAACTGGCTCAAGGACAGAACCCACATGGTTAGATTGCCATGTTCAGCCGGATATATAACATAATGCCCTGTATCCATGCTCATGCAGAACTAAAACCAGTTACAAGTGGTACCCTCAGTTACTAAGACAGTCTTGGACCTCTCTACCTGCTGTTCGGTATATACTCATCGGAGGTACAGGCCAAACGGAAGGACTGCAACCAAGTTTATCTTTTAGATCTCCACAAACAAATGGGTGCCATAGACACTCTCCAGACTTAGATAACGATGATAAATAAATAAGCATGCTAAAGGGACAGATTTGTTTAACAGACAATATCTGTGATGACATGTAAAACCAGATTGATACTTGATGTCTTTTCTTCCTTTGCATTATTTTTAGTAGTATTGATGCCTCTGTGTGCCATCCTAGGTAGCAAAGTGCCAGAGTTGTGTATTAGGCAAAATGATTATGGTCCCAACTTGTAAACTTATCATTATTAAGTAACAGAAAATAAACATTAATAGGATACCTAAGAACAAGTGAGATAGTAAAATCTATTAATATGACAATTTGGTGTTCACAATGGTTGCTGCAAAAATCTATTTTATATAACTGCCCTAATCATGGTTAAGGAGTTCAGATTAATCTTTTTCTGTCAAGTTCAGTAGCAATACATAAAACTGAAGAATATAAAAAAAAATGACATATAAGTAACATATTTATAGAAAGACCTCTTAGAACCACTTAGAACTGGTGCTGGAGGTTATTAAGAATGTGGCATTCAACATTAGCTCACCCATCCTCAAGGTGGCAGCTTAGGCTTGTTGCAATAGCAGGCTAAGATGTGAAGCTGCACCTGAGATACACAACTATGGGTTATCCTTGAGTGCTAACTGACTCCAACTGAGCTAGTGACAGCTGTCATGATGTTTCCGTTTTCAACAAAGGAACGGATCAAGCTCTCTCAACTGACAGACTGACAGCCTAGTTGTGTTGTGAGCCCTGATTCCACTGCTTCTTGACTACTGTAGCTCCTGGTAAGAAGATTCCAGACAATGAACTTGATCACATGATGCTTGTGCAAAAGTGGTACTTCATATTGCCAAAATATCACAACAGGATGTTTAAACATTCTCATAAATTATCTATAAAATGTTTGTCCTAACCTAACTTTTTAAAAGGAGTTGCTTTTTCAATGCTTTCCAATGATGCCCTGTGCTCTATCCCAAAACAGGTCTTAAATTCAAAGATTGTAACTTAAACCCTCTGATGCTCATTCTTTATCTTTACAGCTTGATGCCATTAGAATATTGTCCTACTACTCCAGCCATTAGTTAAATTACAAAGCACAATGGAGGAAATTGGCTCATATGGACTGCAATCGATAGATTTATCCAGTGTCAACATGGAACATGAGAGTGTGAAGGCAGAAAGGTGAACAATTTCTTAAACTTTATTCAGGACTGGAAAATGACCTATGTAAATTGAAGTGGTTGCAATGGCAATGGATACATTTTAAAGCATATTAGCATTTCAAAGTGATTCCTAGAGGTTTACGATTTTGCCCTAAGAGGCATACCCTGATCTTTTGGGTGTGATGGCAGCAATTAATTTGAACCACAAGAGCAGCAACTTATTAAACTGTAGAGCTAAAACAAGCAGAGATTGAAAGACTTTTTCCAGTGAACAGTACTTATAGAAGTTGGATGATTTATATTGCTCTGTGACACAATATGACTGAAAATTGCAACAGGTTAAGACCAGTAAACTTAAGTGGGATTATAATGACATTTGACAGGGTCACATTTTTGTTTGTCCGACCCTAAATAATGATCACATTGTAGGTGGTTTTGGGATTAATCATGATGCTTTAAACACTGTATCCAATGTCACAGAGAGTGAATCCTCAAAGATTAATATATCAAATAAATCTGTAAAGTTGAATAAGAAGCAACAGAATTAGCTGATGTAATTATAACAGCAGCAAAGAATAACTGAACATGCTTCTGAGAGAATACAAGACCTGAGAACATCATGCTCTAATTTTGTTGTACAAGCTGATGTACATGTCTCATATACCAATGTGCTTGGAGCAAGAACAAAAATATCAACAGTTATGAAATTTTGTTTGTTTGTGTCTTTCGGCTTTTCCCGGTTAGGGGTCACCACAGCGGAACTCCGGTCCGCTAATGATTGGCAGTAGAGTTTTACTTGCTGGCTTGCCAGGCCTAATGCACAACCTTCAACGAACGAACAGTTATGAAACTATTTTTCCAATATTACCATTCCCAGTGAAAATAAGGTTAACACAAGCATGAGAATGCTCTAGCAGCAGAAGGAATAAATGGAAGAAGACCACACAGTAATTTCTATGCATGGTTTTATTTTTCTGTCTATTTATTTGTTTAACTTAATTTCGCCTGACTGAAATTTTTTTTTGCCTGACTGAATTATTTTATATATTTTCTAGAATTGCTTTCTATTCTCATCTGTCCTGAAACAGTTTTTTTTCTGTATATTTGTTTTACTGAATATTGTGGTCTGTCTGTTCCTCTGCACTTAGAGGGGGTTATTGCTGTTCTCACCTCTTTGTTATTCGATATTTAACTCTTAGCCTAGAGGGTTTCTCTCTGCTTTAAGTGTTAGCCACATAGCTGGGAATTTATTTTCTGCTCAATATCTGAGTGGTTTGGCTGGCTACAATCAACTGTATTAGAAGCTGAAGTTAAGTACAAACTTGCAATTTTAAAGATAGCACTGTATTTTATTTTTCTGTCTGTTTAATTGCTTAACTTATTTTTGTCTGACTGAAATATTGTTTTGCTTGGCTGAATTATTTTATATATTTTCTGGCATTTCTTTCTGTTCTTATCTGTCCTGAAACTACTGTATTTTATTTTTCTATTTAATTGTTTAACTTATTTTTTCCTGTCTGAAATATTTTTTTTGCCTGACTGAATTATTTTATATAATTTCTGGCATTGCTTTCTGTTCTCATCTGTCCTAAAAGTAGTTCTCCCTCCTCCCACCCTATTCTTATGGTGTTGTTATAGTTGGTGGCTTTGCAGTTGCCTGCACCTACTGTAAATTTGATGTGTGACAGCCTTCCCAGTCTAGTGTTCACTCAACTTAACACAGAGAGAACATTTGAGAAGCCCAACCCCCTCCTCTCTCCTTGCACTTTACTAAAAATGCACTTTATTCATCTGCTTTTACTGTATTTGTGCTTCTTCCTGCTTTATTACCTTATTTTTCTTTTGCCTCTTCTTAAAAGTACTCAATTGTATTTATTCTGCTGCATTTATTACTGCTTGGTAGTAGCCTGATTAAATCGTAACTGTTATTCTAAGCTGGTTGGTTTAAGCACTTGGGCTTCAGACCATTTGCATTACATTAAAAAGGTTTGTGGACTGCACTGTTGTGGCAGGAGAGGTAGCTTACATCCTTCTAAGTTGGAAATTGCTTATTGAAGGCTCAGTGTCTGTTATTCTAAATGTGTAGTAGTTCTGGATTATGCACATGGGCATCAGGCCAGTTATTTTACTTTAAGAAGGTTTGTTGTCTGCACTCTTGTGGGAGGAGAGGCTAAATTCTGCCCTTCTGAGCTGGGAATTTCTGGTTAAAGGCTTATTGTGCCTGCTTATCTGAACTGTTTCTTTCTGAAATTGGTGCATCTTATTTGCTGTAGCAGAGACTATATTCAGGCCTGCTGAATCTAGCTTTGTTTATATAACTTGAGCACTAATCTGGGCCATCTTTTTTTGGAGAAGTTCCCCTGCACTCTAGTGGCAGGAGTGTGCAGTTTGAACTTGTCTAATTGAAGACTGCTGGAACAGGGCTCAGTTTTTAGCTTTTTTACAGTTAATTGGGTAATTTGTTTAAATCAGTTCACTCATTTTCTATTGTTATAAAAAATTGCACTTTATTCATCTATTTTACTGTATTTGTGTTTCTTCCTACATTATTACTTTATTTTGCTTTTTCAGCCTGATCTTAAAAGTACTTAATTGCATTTATTCTGCTGCATTTATTACTGCTTGTTAGTAACCTGATTAAATTGTAACTGTTATTCTAAGCCTTTAATTTAAACACTTGGGCTACAGACCAGTTGTTTTACATTAATAATGTCAGTGATCTTCACTGTTGTGGTAGAACAGGTAGCTTACACCCTTCTAAGTTGGGAGTTGCTGATTGAAGGCTTAGTGTCTGTTATTCTAAAAGTGTATTAGTTCTGGTTCAAGCACTTGGGCTTAGGGCCAGTTATTTTACATTAAAAAGTTGTGGTCTGCACTCTTGTGGGAGGAGAGCGTAAATTCTACCTTTCTGACCTGGGAGTTTCTGGTTAAAGGCTTATTGTGCCTGCTTATTTGAACTGTTTCTTTCTGAAATTGTACAAATTCTTATGCTAATTTAGTCCTTGCACAGTGGGAATATCTGTTCATCTTTAATGATGACAATTTTTGGAAGAATAATATTCTATTCTATTGCAGATTTATGGATGATGTTTTTCTTTTGTGGGAAAGCACCACTGAAGATTTAAAACAATTTATACCATATTTAGAACATAGTACATAATTTTTTAAGGTTTACCATCAACAGTTCTGGATCTATGATATATTTCTTTTGGATGTTAAACTGGTTAAGGATGGAAATAAATTAGTTACCATGATTTATAGAAAAGATTGTGCTAAGAATTCACTGTTACGCTATGACAGTATGCATCAAAGGCACATTTTTCCAAACATAGTACAAGGGCAGGCTAATGGAATTTCTAGGCTTTGTACAGATGAATGATCTTTTGTTGCAGAAATGGATCGGCTCATTTACAGATTTGAGCAGTGTAGCTATAACTGACAAGGTGTTACACAAATGATTAAGAATAGCAGGAGAATGAGACAAACTGGAAGAAGACCACAGTTCCAGAGAGATTATAGCTCCATATCTGAGTTGACCAATGGGGTTAAACAGCAAGATATGAGGTTAAGGTTAACCCTGAATTACAGTAGTGATATTCAAGAAATATTCAATGTAAGGAGAAACTGGAAAATCCTGAAGATGATGACAATATTAGAAAAGTGGTTGGTGAGACTCCTACTTTTGCATTTAGGAACAACAAGAACCTTAAATGTCTTTTATGCACTAACACTTCTACTTTGAGTGATCGGCCAGTGACATCCAACAGGAGAAGAACGTATCCATACAGACATTGTAAAGCTTGAAAATATATTTGTTCAGAGCAATCTTTTGTACATCCTCTATTTGGCAAGCTGTATCATCCATCTTTAAATGCTGACTGCTGCACGACAAATGTAGGATATCTTGCAAGGTATGATTCATATGTTTTAATGTTGGAAAAACTAACTGGTGTCTGAAGGAGCACATTTTACAACACATGAGTGATATAAGATTAAAACATAAGCATAATGCGCTCTATCAGCATATTCATAATAATCCCAGTCACACGTTTTTGTTTTCTGTGCTGCAGATCTGCATGTTGAATAATAGAAGTGGAGAATTATACAATCTAACAGAAACAGCTGAAATCCATTTGATAGCAAACCTTCAGGCAGAAAGATTTCCTGGTTTAAATGGAATACTCCCACTGAAACTGATCTTGAAAGGGCAGAAGCTTAGATGAGGATTCTGATTGGTTTTGAGTGATATTAAATAACATCAAAGCTATACTGATAGAGATCAGGTGAAGGGTTTATTCTGAAAGCTCTTATCCACTTTATTTTATTCATTTTTATGAATGTATTACCTCATTAAAGTTAATGAGTATCCCTTTTTGAGACTATATGGTAATTATTTTATTGTATAGCTTCAGAAGAGTGGATCATGAGATGTACTTCTGTTAGGTCTCACTGAAAATGGTGTAATAAGTTGGAAATGTAAGAGAAATGTTAAATAACTGAAGTAAAAGTCATATTCAATCAACAGACATCTCAAGAAAAACATCCCTGGTGACTACCTGAGGAACAGAGATTCCTTTTTTGACTGTATGTCATGATAACTATGAAAGACAATACAACTTAGAGATGTGTGCACTAAATGTGCATTGGTGGAATGCCACAAAAAATGATGTTTCATTAAAAAAAAATTGAGATTTCAGATTTGTCTGTATCACTTTAGATTGAATAACCTTCCCTTTTTCATATTTTCATGCCTCTGAATCTATATATGTGGTCTGCCCATACTTAATTCTATAAAGAAATGACTGTATGCAAAGTCAAAAAGATAGGCCCCAGAAAAAGTTGTTTCTGACATTTAGATCTTCACCAGTTCTGGAAATAAAAACATTTTTTTAAACATCCTTGTCTCTTGTAGGTATTCTCCATTTTGTTTCTCTTCTTTGGCAGTCATTGCATTTCTAGTATGTAGAAACTTATTGGAGCTACTGCCACATCCAGTTTTACTTATGATCACCCCCACTTTTAATTTGTTTGAAAGAAGCACAGTTAGATTATCATTCACTCCTTCACCACCACTACCTTTGTCTTCTCGGCATCCAAAAGTAAATAAAGCAAAATAAAATAAATATTAGAGTACTATAATTAAGTTTATCCATCTGTTCAAAACATCCTCAAGTCTTCTAACTGATGTGAAGCTGGTTACAGACCCCCAACTTTGTGACGTTTAACATGTAGTGGGTATGCTGACTGGGAATACACGATATCAGAAGTTTGTCTCCATATGAACTGTGCATATGTGTTCCTGTGCTTAGTTAAATTAACAGATCTTAGCAACCATGTGTAGTCTTCAAGACAAAAGCTCTTGTAGTACTGTACTGAGGGATATACCTCTCAAGTGTACCTCATTACAAGGAACGTTCCTCATTTGGGGTCTTAAAACATCCATGTTCCTTGAAGTTCCACATTGAAAGGATCTGTCACACATTTGGTATTAGCAATTGTTTTAACTGATATCCATGGTAAATAGAACTGAATCATACTAATTAATTAAAAGAGCTATTGTACAATTAAAAATATCACATTTTAATCATCCTATGAGCTTTCTAGATGAAGTTGTTAGAAAGTGACAAGTGAGTATTCCACATTTTGCACATTTGTTCCACATTATGAATGGTAGTGTTCCTCATTTTGGACACTGAAGGTTGAGAGCTAAGCTGAGAGAGAGTGCCCATGGTGGGGCCATCATTATTTTGGGGCACACAGCAGTGCATTCTATACTTTTATTGGGTACAAGGAATTCAGGACAGTTAAACATTATGATTATGGAGCAGAGCACTCCAGCACTTTTTTTTCCCAAACCAGCACACAAAATAAAACACTCAGAACTATATAACACAGCAATAAAGCACAGTTTCAACTTAAATGTTAATATCAAACAAGATACTTAGCAACAGAACTGGCACTAGTTAAATGTAGCTCAAGGAGAAGGGCTCAGGGGCACTCCTCAACCATCATAAAGCCTCTTATTCTACACTCACTAATGGGACTCCACATACTTTCCAATAATCATGTTTCACCTTCTTCCACCAAAATGTGATTTTTATCCTCCTCTTTTCTTTTTGAGTGCCTTGAGTAATTAATAGAAGTTTTCTTCAGTAAGGGGCTTACCCCATACTGCCATGTAAAGGGATTTTATCCTGTGCCCTCTGATCAAGTATGGCTAAATATGAAGTTAGAATAATTTGTAACCCATAAAGAAGCTTTTGTCTATTTCATTTTCATTGGAATGGGCTTGATTGTCTGATAGTCATTACAGAGAGATGAGCCAAGGATGCAAAAATACCCTCTTGCCTACATGCTCTTAACTGTTCCATAACGTTATCTACTACATAGCACTTTCATGCTAAGATCAATGTCAGCTGCCTACCTGGGAATAGTTGTCAACCACGACCAGCAAATGTGTTGGCAGTGTAGTATAGCTAAGTTAAAACAGCAAGTAACTCCACATGGCAGACAAGCAGACAAATAAGCCCAATAAAGCCATTAAAATAGCTTCCTTTATTTTATATTATTGTGTTTTCTCCTCTGCCTGAGAGCTATGAATGACCCTCTCACTCAACATATAGGTTCATAGGTACATAGGTAAGTACTAGGCTATCTGCCCAAGGGCATTTATAAGCCTAGCCAGAGTGTGTTGGCTTTCTCCACCCCCTTAGATGGGTCTATATTAGAACACCAAACTTTCAAAATTTCGAGTGTTCTAATATCGACCCGTTTTCAGCGAACGCTGAAAATATCGAAGAAACTGAAAACCAAATTTTTTCCTAGGGAAAGAATTTGTCTGTCCGTTTCTGTGGCTTCAGTATTTTCAGCGCTATGGTGGAAAGTTATTGGTCAGGTTCAGGTAAGTGTGCGATTGTGTGGACGTGAGGGTTAGGGTGGGGTAGGTGAGTTTGGGTTAGGGTGCAGGTCAGGTAAGTGTGTGATTGTGTGGACGTGAGGGTTAGGGTGGGGTAGGTGAGTTTGGGTTAGGGCGCTGGTGAGGTGACTGTGCGATAGTGACAGACCTTAGGGTTAGGGCTTGGGTTAAGGTAAGTGGATAGTTAGTGGTGTATGTATAGTTTAGTGTAAGGTTAGGTGTAAAAGTTTAGGTGTATGTGTGTGGATTGCTGTTTGTTTGGTGTGCTTGTATTGTGTGTATGTGTTTTGGAACAGCGAATGTTTTCCCTAGGAAAAAATTTGCTGTTCTGTATGTTCGATGTTTTAAATTTTCGATTAATAGGGTTCGATATTAGAACACTCGAAATTTTGAAAGTTCGGTGTTCTAATATAGACCCCCCTTAGATTACTTCCCTGTGCCTCTGAACAGAAGAGTCATTAGTTCCCTGTGCCTCTGTCCAGCAGAGCCACTGCTGTGATCCCTGGGGTAAACTTTCTGTTTCCCATCCACACATCAAGGTTTCTCTTAAAGAGTGCTAGTGAGGGGCTCTGCCTGATGTATACTGGAATCTTGTTGCAAAGCATGAGGAGTCTCTGGGTCATGAATCTATCCCTCCAGCATGTCATATTTATCGTTGTGGTAAGGTTTATATCCCTAGAGCGTGTGGCTCTCAGAGATTTGGTTTTGTTTAGGTGGAGCATATCCATCAATTCTGGGTTGGACATGGCCTTGTATGTCAAGCAAAGATCACCTCTGAGTAAGCGGTATACAACCGAGTGCAGCTGGAGTTTCTTTAGTCGGCCTGCATAGGTCATCTGTTTGAGGCCAGTAATCCTTTTGGTGAGGTACTTTTGTGGTCTTTCCAACTGTTGCAGGTGTCTTGTAAGGTACATCCCAAATGGGGCATTGTATTCTATAATGTGTTTAATAAGTGATGAGTAGAGAGGCACAATAACCTCCTTTGTTCTGGATGCAAACCCCTTTGAGATTAGGTGGGAAACGTAGAAGGATTTTCTAACCACCTTGGCAATATGATTATCAAATGAGAGATTGCTATCTACTTGGGTCCCCAGATGCCTTATTACTTTTTCTGTATTTAGGGGACTACCGCCTATGTGGTAGTTTGTGGGTACTTTGTTTTTTCCAAAGGGGATGAATTTGCACTTTTTGGCATTCAGCTTGAGGCCATGATTTTGACACCAGGTATCCATCTCAGTGAGACCCTTCTGGAGGGTGTCTGTATCAGCTGGAGAATCAGTTATGGCCCCTAGTTTGCAGTCGTCTGTGAACTTGGTTAGCCAAAGTCCTCCTGTGCTTGCCTGTACCTCTGAGAAGTATATATCAAACAGGAGGTGTCCTAGGACTGAGCCCTGGGGGACGCCACTTGTAACTGGTTTAAAGTCGGACCTAGAGTCTGCAACTCTCACCATGTGGGACAATTTACAACCCATCTTGTGACGTAGGGGTTTATGTTCAGGTTGATGAGTTTGTCTATAATACCAGAATGGGGGATGGTGATGAAAGCCTTTGTGAGGTCTAGGTAGGCTGTGTGGACCTCCTTACCCTCAGCTAATGCCTTGGTAAGTGTCTCAAAGAAGTCCACCAGGTTTAGGATGCATGATCTTCCCTTAACAAAGCCAAACTGGGTGGGGACCAAAGTTTGGAGGTTCCCAATGTCTCTGTTAATGAGTTCCATGATGATGCGCTCCATAGCCTTGCAGATCAGGCTAGTCAGGCTTATAGGGCAATAGTTCCGGGGTCCGTTGTGGCACCACCTTTGTGGAGTGGGATAACTGTTGCTGTGCGCCACTCTGTGGGTACATAGCCTAAAGAGAGGCTGAGTTTGAACAGTGTGTTTAGATGAGGGATTGGTTCATTTTGGAGCTCTTGTAAGACACAGCCTGGGACACCATCCGGTCCCATTGAGGCTGTGTTTTTGGCTTTGGATAGGGCTGTTTTAACCTGTGTGCCAGTGATTGCCAGGGCCTTACATTCTTCTGGTATGATTATGGGCCCTTTAGGGGGTGAGAGGGGAGTGATCTTTGCAGTGAACCTGTCTGCCAAAATGTTGGCAATATCAGTCATTTCAGTGTATTTTGTGCCATTTGGCACCAATTCAGAGCAGATCAGAGAGTTTCTACTTAGGTTCTTGACATAGCTAATTAACGCTTTGTGGTTATCTTTGGAGTCCTTGGCAATTTTTCTTTCGAAGCTAGCCTTGGATGATTTAATGAGGGATCATAGTTTCTTGCTGATACTGATCAGGGATGTCTTTCCTTCTAGGGATTTTGCTCTTAGCTGTACTAGATTCCTCCTTCTGTTGTAGAGCTTGTTTATGGCAAGGGTCCACTAGACTGGTTTCCTTTTCTTGGAGGAGTGAGTCTTGGTTTTACTTAGGATAGCACGATCCATGCATTCATGCAGATGATCATAGAGTGTCTTTGTATAGGATTCAGCAGCTTGGACAGCATTGTCCATTGGCGTGGGGGCTGTGAACCTTTCCACCTTGGTCTTAAGCAATGTGAAGTTTGCTTTTGAAAAGTTTATCTCAGTGGTTTCCTTGATTGGGGTTGGGGGCAGAATGTGAATATCCAGAGTGATTAGTCTATGGTCTGATCTAACCAGCAAGGGGTTGATGTCGGGTGTGGAACACTGGTCGCCCATGTTGGTGATGACCAGGTCCAATATGTTGTTCCCTCTGCTGGCTATTTTTATAGTCTTTCACTAGTGGCAGTAGGAGTAGGTGAGCAGACATTGGTTTTATTAACACACATTGAAGCTTTTTCACTGGCAATGAACAACTAACAGTTGGTATCAATCATCCAGGATAGCAGGCAGACCCAGCATCTGCCACTTGGTAACATTAAATCTCCTGTCAGTATCAATAATGGACTCATCTTCACTCAAAGCTAGTGGGCACACCCAGAGAGTGCTGCCTGGAAGTAACATGTGGCTTTTCTGTATTAGCAAAGAGTTATTCCACACTAAACTCAGTTATAAAAAGTCTCAGCAAATGCATACTTTTCAGGGTCAAATAGTATGAGAGATGTCACTCATTTTCACTGCCAGAAACATATGCATTACATGATAATTTCTCATACTGCCCAATACCATTTGAAAGCATGCATTCCACACATTTATAATAATTCATTAAACTACAAGGAATGCAGAAAAACTGACAGCCATCTTTATCATCAGATGGTACAATGCATTTTCATCAATCAGTGAAAGACTGCAGGAGTGAGAAGCAGACGGTAAATAATGCAAACAGTCAAAAGAGTTTATTAAAACTCCACAGTGATGTTTTGCGTGAGAGCACATATTGTTGAAAATCTTAAGTCTTTCATAACATAGTACATTTGTACTAAACAGTAGTTAGTCTATTTATCTATAACTTTTCAGCCCATTTTCACAGAAAATATAATTGCAAAGAACCAAAGCATGTGAATGGCTATATTTGTGACTGTTGGTTGCACCTAACAATACAGGACCATTGCTTAATAAACATCATAAACATTATAGCAAATTTCTTAGAAGAATATGCCATCACATTTAGCTACACAATACACTTAGTTGGTAACTCCAGGTGTAAAGAAACACACTCAACTTTAATTTCATGCAATGTACTTTACTGACTGAAGTCTAAACTAGGGAGGGATCATAATTCCACTGACATATATCCTTATTGAGGAGAAATTAATACAAATTTTACATCAGATGTAATGAAAGTTAAGCAAAGTATTACAAACTATTAAAACACAATACGTATTGAGAAAAAGCTGAGCACAAAATCCTGCAACAGAAACCGAGCATAAGCAAAATATTAGACCGCGGTAGTGAAGGCATATGAACCAAGCATCTCCTATTTATATATCAAAGTCCATATCTCATTCCTCCTTTCATATTTCATTATGAATGCTTCAGACAATAACAAAAGGATATTCAACTGCAAAATGCAAAATAAATAAGCTATTCTAACATAAGATTAAATGTGCAGCTTAAGAATGAATTTCACACTGCTATTTTCTTTTCTTGAAACCATCCTATTATATCAGTGAAACATTTAATTAAATGATTAATACACACACACACACACGTGTATACTTATATGTGTGCATGTTTTGATATATATATATATATATATATATATATATATATATATATATATACATACATATATATATATATATATATATATATATATATATATATATATATACATACACACATATATATATATATATATATATATATATATATATATATATATATACGTAAATATATCTATATCTATCTGTATGTATATATATATATATATACATATATATATATATATATATATATATATATATATATATATATATATATATATATATATACATACATATATATATATATATATATATATATACAGAGAGAGAGAGCGAGATAGTCTTCCTCAACCCCTTTTCCCATTTTGCACATTGGGTCAAGGTGTAACTTCCGCAGTGACAATCATCTCAAGCTAATGTTTACACTGCCGGGTGGCTAGCCCTGCCGTGGTAGTTCATTCCTACCACTCACTCGAGCACACATTCTCACATACGGCCAGTTTAGAGTATCCATCCACCTACTGCAAGGAAACAGGAGCACCTGGAGGAAACCCACAGGACCACAGTGAGGAAATGCAGACTCCTCACAGAAGGAATCCCAGCCGATAATCAAACCAGAGAACCTCTTGCTGTGAGGTGACAACGTTAAGCCCTGCACGACCATGGCCACCTATATATATGCATATATATATATATATATAAGTGTATATATGTATATATATATATATATATATATATATATATATATATATATATATATATATATATATATATATATATATATATTATATTGCCGAAATGCTGAAATATCGAATTTCAGCATTTCGACATCATAAAGCTGAAACCATCACAACACCAACACTTCACAATCACGAAACCACAACATCAAACACACAGCATATAGCACACAACACACAAACCATAATACCCACACCACAAAACAATTACATACAACAAAACATCACACAGAGAGATACACCTACACTACACAAATGCAGGGGGGGCAAGCCCCCCTGCACCCTCAAACCCCCCTACTTATATATACTAACTCCAAGATCGCAGAAACATTAAGAAAAAAAAATCACACAGCCAACACACACGCTCATACCTCCACCTCCTTACCCTAATCCACGCATTAAAGTTACAAAAACACTCATGCACACTCACTCACCTTAAACAGCAGACACCATCCCAGCCAAACACTCCTGCAAGATAACATAAATGCATAAGCACAAATTCATCATAGTCCTATTTGCACTTATGCACTTTGTTATTTTGAAGTTTCGGCTTCATGGACACCAATTGCTGAAATTCGATATTTCAGCAATTCGTGATTATTAAGTGAAATCATATATATATATATATATATATATATATATATATATATATATATATATTTATTTATATATATATATATATATATATATATATATATATATATATATATATATAGTTGGTCAAATGCTCCAGTGATTGAAATGTCAGAACATTTAATCCAGTACAGCAGACATGAAGAATATTGAGCAAATGCCAGGAGAAGACAATGACGACATTTATATGTGATAAATAGAACAGCATCAGGGTAGTGATATGTCCTTTCTTCTCTGTTATGTAATCTCACAGTTAATATATATATATATATATATATATATATATATATATATTATATATATATATATATATATATATATATATATATATATATATATATATAAGTATATATATTTATGTATGTATATCAGTAATAGGGGTTATGTGTGGGGAGCTTATCCCCCTGCATAAAACATATTTTTTGTTTTTATATACAGTTTAGTGTTTTGCCATTAGATGATGCGGCCTTGATAGTTTGTTGTTTGAACATGTGTATGTTACAGTTTCTGGTTACCTTTAAAACAGATACTAAAGATATTTGTAATATCAAGAAGAAAATTGTGCTTATTTTAATAGCTAATTATTTATTTAAAGGATTGATAGGCTTTGCTCCTTCTTTCACAGCAGTGACAGTGATCTATGCTGACATTGCATACTTTCTGTAAAATGTTTTAGGGATCAAAGTGACTTATTTTGATATAAACCTAGGAATCCATCAATGAATTGCTGTTTTTTTTTCCTCAGACTGTAACTCCAAACAAAATAATAAATTGTTTGTTAATATTAATTAGAATACACAACAGTGCAGCACTGCGCCCTACATGTAAGTTTGAAACTGAGCGATCTGGATGGTGCAGTAGTCTGGTAAAGGGTATAGGTTACAATAGCACTGTGTGTGTCTTGCATCACAATAGTATGGAAGAAAGTTGTGTAACTACTAGATGGAGATTAGATTATTAGACAACTGATTTCTTGTGCATGAAGTATCATTGTTATGGTATGTTGACTAAAACTAATTAGGGGCTGATTCAGTTGGTGTCACAGTAACCTTATTTTATAAACAATGCTGACCTAAAAGCATATAATATTATGGATAGGTTCATAGGTAGGTACTAGGCTATCGGCCCAAGGGCCTACGTAAGCCTAGCCAACAAGGTTCCCTGGCTTACGCCACCCAAGAAAGTTATTTTCCTGTGCCACTGTCGAGCAGAGACACATAAGTGAGCCCCGGGGTGTATTTCCTATTTCCCATCCACTCATCAAGATTTTTCTTGAAGAGTGCTAATGAAGAACTTTGCTTGACATACATGGGTAGCCTGTTCCAGAGTATGGGAAGTCTCTGGGACAGGAATCTATCCTTCCAGCATGTCCTGTTTATTGTGGTGACAAGGTTTATGTCTCTAGAGCATGTAGCTCGGAGGGACTGGGATTTCTTTAGGTGTAGCATGTCCAACAGCTCTGGGTTTGACATAGCTTTATATGTTAGGCAGAGATCACCTCAGAGTAGGCGATAGGCTACGGAGTAAAGCTGGAGTTTTTTGAGGCGGTCAGTGTAGGGCATTTGTTTGAGGCCAGTAATCCTCTTTGTGCGGTACTTCTGTGGCCTTTCCAGCTACTGCAGATGTCTTGTGAGGTACATTCCATGTTGTACTCTATAATGGGTCTAATGAGTATTGAGTAGAGGGGAACAATGACCTCATTTTTCCTGGATGAGAACCCTTTTATGATGGTGTTTGCCATGTAGAAGGACTTCCTGACTACTGTGGCAATGTGAATATCAAAGGAGACACTACTGTCCACCTGGGTCCCAAGGTCTCTTATCACGCATTTGGTGTTAAGTAGATTGCTGCATATGTGGTAGTTCACGGGTACAGAGTTTTTACCAAAGGGGATGACACTGCACTTTTTGGCATTGAGCTTGAGGCCATGGCTCTGACACCAGGCATCTGTCTCAGTGAGGACCTTCTGTTGGATGTCCACATCATTTGGGGACTTGACTATGGCTCCTAGTTTGCAGTCATCTGCGAACTTCATTAGCCAGAGGCCTTCTGTGTTAGCCTGTACTTCAGAGAAGTAGATACCAAACAGGAGAGGTACCAGGACGGAACCCTGTGGTACTCCACTTGTCACTGCTTTGAGGTCAGATTTGGAGTCTGCAACTTTTACAGTGTGGTTTCTATCAGTGATCCAGTTGGCAACCAATCTTATGACATAGGGATTTATACCTAGTTATTGAGTTTAGCTATAATTCCAGAATGGGGGATGGTGTCAAAAGCCTTGGTGAGGTCAAGATAGGCTGTGTGACCTACCTTACCCTCATCTACGGCTTTGGTGACTGCCTCAAAGAAGTCAATCAGGTTCAGGAGGCATGATCTGGCTTTCACAAACCCGAACTGGGTGGGATCCAGAGTTTGGAGGTTACCAATGTCTTTGTTTATGAGTTCCATGATGATATGTTCCATGGCCTTGCAGACCAGGCTCGTCAGGCTAATAGGTCGACAGTTCCCGGGATCAGTGGTGGCTTCCCCTTTGTGGAGTGGGATAACTGTTGCTGTGTGCCATTCAGTGGGCATAAAGCCTGATGCAAGGCTATTATTAAACATGGTGCTTAAGTGGGGAGCCAGTTCATTCTGAAGTTCATGTAAAACGCAGCCTGGGATGTTGTCCGGTCCCATGGATGCTGTGATTTTGGCTTTAGAGAGTGCAGCTTTTACCTACATAGTTGTGATTACAGGGACTCTGCATTATTCCTGTATAGATATGGGCCCTTTAGGGGGTGAGAGGGGGTAAAGTTAGCACTGAACCTATCTGCCAGGATGTTGGCAATATCAGTTGGTTCTGCAATTTTCTTGCCTTTGTGCTGTAACTCAGAAAAGATCTGGGTGTTGCCATCGAGATTCTTGACATAGCTATAGAATGCTTTGTGGTTGTCCTTGGAATTAGTGGCGATTTCGTTTTTGTAGCTAGCTTTGGAGGATCTTATAAGGGATCTCAGATTCTTACTGAGGCTGACCAGGGAGCTCCTCTACTCATGGGATTTTACTCTCTTTTGCAACAGTTTCTTCCTTCTGTTGTACAGTTTGTTTATGGCAAGGGCCCACCAGATTGGCTTCCTTTTTTTGGAGGATAGCATATTGGTTCTGTTTGGGATAGCAGGATCCATGCACTTCTGTAAGTCCTTATAGAGTGCATTTGTGTAGGATTCAGCAATTGTAACTGTATTGTCCATCTGCATGGGTGTCATGAAGTTCACCACTTCTGTCTTAAGAAGCATGAAGTTGGCTTTGGAGAAATTTTTACTGTGGTTTCCTTAATGGGGGGTGTGGGCGGGATGTGGATATTGAGGGTGATTAGCTTATAGTCGGATCGGACCAACGAGTAGTTGACTTCAGGTGTGGAACACTGGTCACTCATGTTGGTAATGACTAGGTCTAGGATATTGTTGCCCCTGGTGGGGGTGTGGATAAGTTGATCCAGGGCATTGGAGTTTATGAATTCCAGAAATAGTTGAGCTAAGGAGTTGGTACATGAGTAGTTTTCCCAGTTAATGGTGGGGTAGTTGAAGTCGACCAATATTAGGGTGTTTGGTTGAACCCTAATATTTTCCAGTACATCAAGAAAAGAGGAGTGGGAATACTGGGGCATGGTGGGGGATCTGTAGCAAGCAACTATTTGGATTGCAGTTTTGCTCAGAGTTACAACTGGATTCAATTACCCGTTTGCAATTACTATACCCTACTTAAATGAATGGGAAACATTAAATCAAAGTAACAAAAAACAAAAAAAAGTGGTTTGCAGTATGTTATCAAGAAAACTGAGAAAAAGTAGGTAACTAATTAGTAGAAATTGTGAACAGTTTGTGTTGTATGTGGCACTCAGTTGAGTGGAAATAAGCCGTTAGCAGGCTAGCACAGTCTGGCAGAGATTCATAATCCCGTTGTATTACAGGGAATGGAGTACAGATACATTACCAAAGATATATATGTGAGCAACTGCACATTGACAAGTAATCTGTCATTCTTACACAGGACCCTGGTCTGCCTGTCAAGTGTTATCTTTCATCAATTCAAACTCCAATGGCCGTACTCATTATGTGTTTCATACCATGGGTATGCATCTGATAGGCTGACATTTGTTTTTTTTCCTGGTGGATCTTTATGCCATGTTATTGTGCTCCAGATGGTTGTTAGTGCCCCATGTTTAGGGCATTTTTGTTTTCTGTGGCTGTTTCCCCATAACATGGCATGATCAGCGGGGTGCATAGTTCAGTAGGATGAATCCGTCACCTGAATGTAGCTACTTCAGGCACCACTTGTGGCTCATGAGGTTTTTCAGGTCACAGCTTCAGTGGCTCCTGCAGTCACTCTGTTCAACAGATTTTCTGTTCCTGTACCATTAACATGAGAATAGGGTAAACAGCATTTAAATTGGACCCTCATGGCAAACTGATAGACTTAGTGTCATTTGGCCTGGGAAGTATATTGTATTTTGTTTACACTGTATATGGATTATTATCACTAGACATTTGTACGTTAGGCACCAGATGTACTTAGTGTAAGGCAGGCTTGATTCACTCATATGACTATCAAGATCCATCTTTATGGTAAATCATAAAAATTATTTATATGGCATGATATTGGTTTTCTTGTTCTTTTTCACCACAACCCCACCAATTTTCATCTGTGTGAATCACACATCTTAAACTAAGTGTATTTATTACCTAATATGCAACTGTTTAATAATAACAAACCAGCTTCATATTCATTCTAAATTTGAAAATATATTCCTTAGCCTGCTTATTTAAAAATAATTGAACTCGCAAATCTGTACTTATAAACAGAAACACAGGTCCCCCTTGCCTTTAATTTCGTGTGAAATGGGCATCTCTTAATGTGAACCATTCAGTAAAATGGAAAAATCACACCAAAGTAAACACTGATTTCATTTGCACAGTACTGTGTATTCATGCAGAAATGCTCTTCCTTAATGTCATATGACATGATGGCTATTTAGAAGTATTAATGCAATATACTCAAGTAAAGCTGGGCATTAAATCAGAGTCCCCTTCCCCTGTAAATGATCCACATGGGAGCTGGGAGATCTGCTGTCTATCAACAGTCTATTTCAGTTTACTGATGTGTTGATGAGAGAATTCTAAAGCACCTAAGGACTATTTTGTGTAGTAAGATCCTTAATGTTTTCATAACAAAGAAGGCAATAAAGTATAAAAACCATAGCGTGAGCTTCAATGTCAAGGTGGAAAAAAATGGAGCTAGTCTGAACTGTGGTTGACGTGAGAATGTTGAAGCAACTCCAGGCTGTGCATAATTGCTTGGAGCCAAAACAAATTGTTTCAGCTTGTCAGAAAGTGGGAGTCCTTAACTTTCTTGCTCTCTATGACTAAATATATTTTTTCAGTGTAATACAGTAAAGAAAAAATAGAAGTTGCATTATTTCAGACATCTGATAAGAAACACTCAATCAGAAAGATCCAAACCCAAAGTGAACTTTTGTTTGTGGTGAGGTCTGCCAGTAAAAGTTATGAAAATAATGTGTCTAAGTTAATACAGGCTACAGCACAGACATTCTCTGAACTTATTTTACTTTTTTTAATCAATGTGACATTTTAAGTAGGAATTCAGCTGCCTGGAATTTGCTATCTGTTAACAACACAAGGGCAATAATATTATAGCAACAGAAGCACAGTTTAGATTTACTTTTTTTTTCCTTTAGTTACGAAAACAATCATTGCATGTCTAATTCCAGTGTGTTGTGTTTTTCTTCTTTCTCCCACTAGAAACATAATATTCTGTTTTTGGCATGGTAACTAGGACAGTGATATATGACACAATTTCCAGAAAGCAAATAAACAGGCTGTAAAATGCTTTTTGATATGATGTACATAAAAATGCATAATGGAATTTCTTCTTGTTTTCTGAAAAAAAAAAAAAAATATATATATATATATATATATATATATATATATATATATATATATATAAATTGTAAGGGGCATGCACTTCTGTTTGCTTCCTCCTACTTTATTTAGTGGCCAAAATGTACCAAAAGATGCTGCAGTGAATGTTTATTATTATACATTGTAAGTTATTCATCACATGCTACTAGTTTTTTCAATACTTAAATAAAGATTACAAAATGTTGCAGTGAAGAAGCTTAGCATATATACTTTTTTTCCTTTTCAACAAATATATATATATATATACATATATATTGTATGACTGCTGTGACAACTTTTATTTTTTTTTTTACCAGAATAATGACTATATACAGATATTGCAAAATTCTATACTACAGATTATGAAATATAAAATGATAAACTAATTAAATAATAAATATTAAATGCAAAGGCAATTCCTGTTATGCATTCTCAGTTTGCTGCATGCAAGTTGCCACTCATCACATGTATATGATACATGGCTGGCTGATCTTAGAAATAAGTTAAGAAACCTATAAGCAACTATCCAACATTTCTGGTCAGGTATTTAGTCCTAGGTATTTATTTATTTCTTTATTTATTTATTTTAATTTTATTTATATTTGATTAGCAGGTTACTGCACTGACCTCAATAGACCATTTGCAGGCACACCCCGGGTAAACAGGATCAGATAAGAAATGAACAAAACATATTTACATATACAAGGATATGCTAAAATCAAACATATATACATATTAACAGATGCATGAATATGCTTCAACATTTAATTCAAGAAGCAGTTAACAAGACAGCAGAATGATACCACTTAAAAGTATTTATTGTTGGTAAACCTTAACAAGTATTCAGCAAAGCATTCCACAGGCCTCAGGTAATTCTTAGAAAGCTTAAAACACTGATCAGTGGTACTTGCTCTCTGAAACAGGAGATAATTCTGCCTGAAAGACATTAATAACCTGGCAACACAACAGACCCACTGAATATGCATGTTTTATACCACCTGATTAGATTACAGTGATTTCTTTGCATAGTGCTTTCTGCTTATTACATTATGCATGCGTAAATGGAGGCTAGGACAATGATGGCTCTCTCTAAGAGACAGGCAGAGAAAGAGCAAGGCTGACTGGAAAATGTGGCTTGGTAATGCAATGCATTTTAGTTGTTGTGTCCGTGATTACATTAAAAACCACCCCTATCAAATACAACGAGACATAGTGAATTACTATCAACAACATTTATTCTGAAAAATACATTTGTTTGAATTAGACCAGTACTGAAAAGGACTAGAAATAACAACATCAACTCAGTAAGTAGAGACAGGAATGTATTGCCACGGAACATGAAAGTCATAAAAACACTTTAATAATGATTACACTCCAGTGTAAGTTAATACACCTCATTTCATGAAAAGGTGAAGACAAATGTAATACTCTATATAATACTAATGCCTCCTTTTCTTCTAAGCCTTCCCCCCCTCCCCCCATATTTCTTATGATGGAGTCAGCCAGTTCATTCTACTTTTGGCAAAAGCTGGTTAAGCAAACAATAATGCCCAGCAGAGTGTGTGTTACTGTGTGTAAATAACGAACACCCACGGGTGTTCTAAGGCCCGACATTAGATACTGGGCATCTGCATCCCTGGAAGGGTGTCATTTAAACAGTCACACACATCATGGAGGGCACTATTGCATTTAGAGAATGGGCTATCTGTTGTTGTGTCTTTTGGCTTTTCCCGGTTAGGGGTCACCACAGCAGAATTCCAGTCCACTAATGATTGGCAGTAGATTTTTACGTGCCGAGTTGCCAGCCCTGATGCACAACCTTTAACGAAGGTATGCCCATTCACGCATGTCTCCACACAGAAGATGCTCTAGCTGAGAATCGAACAGGACACTGTCTAACTGTGAGGCGACAATGCTACCGCAGCACCACCACCGCAGTATAGAATGGGCTAATGGGCTATCTGTTAAATTAAAAAAAAAAAAAAATATATATATATATATATATATATATATATATATATATATATATATATATATATATTTTTTTTTCCATATTTTTGATGTAAAATAGTTCCTCCACCTAGTACTTTCAAGCTTAGTGTAGTATATGTGACTGGTGTTGGAGGAAGTATTTTACATCCAAAATATATTTTTTGTAATTATTTAATGTCTACATACACTCTCTGTCTCACAAACGTGCAACACACACACACACACACACACACACACACACACACAAAACCATTTAGAAGCAGTGTAGTTTTGAAAAAGACATGATTAACCTGTGTGCTGAGAGACAGCCTTACAAGACTATCTGCAAATATATAGAGCTGAGTATATTTTTCTGTATTATTCTGTATTATAGAGCTAAATTGTTGCTTAGATATCTGTTGTCTTACTGTTCTACAAATATACAGAGATCAGTATATATTTTTTGGTTTTATAACTTGCACTGTGATTCCTCACATCTCTGTTGAAACTGTCTTCCCCACCCCACCCCCCTCATTTTCTGCCATGTATTCAGCTGATATAACTGTTTTTATAGCTTGTGTGTTGCTTAACTCAAGGTTCCCTTAATTTGACCTGTTAATAACAGCCTGCATTTAAATTGGAACCTGTGTGCTGAGAGACAGCCTTACAAGACTATCTGCAAATATATAGAGCTGAGTATATTTTTTTGCATTATTCTGTATTATAGAGCTAAATTGTTGCTTAGATATATGTTGTCTTACTGTTCTGCAAATATACAGAGATCAGTATATATTTTTTTGGTTTTATAATCTGCACTGTGATTCCTCACATCTCTGTTGAAACTGTCTTCCCCACCCCCCTTCCCTGTTCTTGGTTGTAGTTTAAATTTGCTGGCTTTTGCAGTGCCCGCCCCACTGTAGATTTGATCTAGGACACTCCCCCAGTCCCATCTCTTTACCGCATTCTACCTAATAAACCCTTTCTGCACTTGCTTTTAGTCCTTTTTAATTTAATTATTTTTTTTCAAACTGTGTGTGGACTAATATTGCTACATACTCAAGTGTGCCAGCTTGCACTGCATGTGAATTGTTTTTACTACTGTTTTTGCTACTTTTCTGAAAAAAAATAAAATAAAATAAATAAATAAATTGTAAGCCTGTTTCCTACCTTTCCTGTAATTAGTGTTCCAGATACAGATTTGCTGTATCCAGGACTGTTTGTAAGCTTCTGAGCTCCCCAAGCCTTTCTGTGTTGGAGGGCAGCTTTCTAGCTTATCAGTGGGAGTGGTAAGCATTAGGTAACCTGTCTACCACATAAGGAGTGGTTCTGGCCCAGAATTTGTAGTTATTGGCCATTTGGGCAGTCTTCCATCTCTCTCAACTTTCTGATTTGAAGGCCTGCATTTGCACTTGATTCTGTCCTGTAACTCCTGGGCCCATCTCATTTGCTCACTCAAAAAAAAAAAATGTTATCTGCTTTTACTGTATTTGTGTTTCTTCCTACTTTATTTTGCTTTTGCGTCATCTTAAAAGTACTCAATTGTATTTATTACTGCTTGGTGTAACTCATTCTAAGCCTTTTAGTTTAAGCACTTGGGCTTCAGACCAGTTGTTTTACATTAAGAAGGTTTGTGGTCTGCACTGTAGTGGCAGACCAGGTAGCTTACATCCTTCTAAGTTGGGAGTTGCTGATTGAGGGCTCAGTGTCTGTTATTCTAAAAGTGTATTAATTCTGGTTTAAGCACTTGGGCTTCAGGCCAGTTATTTTACATTAAGAGGGTTCATGGTCTGCACTCTTGTGGGAGGAGAGGCTGGACTCTGCCCTTCTGAGCTGGGAATTTCTGGTTAAAGGCTTATAGTGCCTGCATATTTGAACTGCTTCTTACTGAAATTGGTACACCTTGTTTGCTGTAGCATAGACAAGATCCAGGCCTGCTGAATCTAGCGTTGTTTGTATAACTTGAGCACTAATCCAGGCATTCTTTAAAGTATTCAATTGTATTTATTACTGCTTGGTAGTAACTTGATTAAAGTGTAGCTATCATTCTAAGTCTTTTGGATTAAGCACTTGGGCTTCAGACCAGTTGTTTTACATTAGGAAGGTTTGTGGCCTGCACTGTGGTGGCAGGACAGATTGCTTACATCCTTCTAAGTTGGGAACTGCTGATTGAGGGCTCAGTGTCTGTTATTCTAAAAGTGTATAAGTTCTGGCTTAAGCACTTGGACTTCAGACCAGTTATTTTACATTACGAAGGTTCGTGGTCTGCACTCTTGTTGGAGGAGAGGCTGGACTCTGCCCTTCTGAGCTGGGAATTTCTGGTTAAAGGCTTATAGTGCCTGCATATTTGAACTGTTTCTTATTTAAATTGGTACACCTTGTTTGCTGTAGCATAGACTAGATCCAGGCCTACTGAATCTAGCTTTGTTTGCATGCTTGTTGTTTGTTTGCTTGTTATTTCCCTGAAATGCTAATTCCGCCTAAAACGTGGCTTTTCAGCACTTCTGTGGATCCCTAGTGATATCTGCATTGCTTACTGTACTTATTTCCTTGTTTCACTTGAAAGAAAGTTACTGTTTGTCGTTTTTGCATTTAAGTTACCTGTAACACATTGCATTTAAGTTACCTGGCACTTGCTCACTAAAGCAATTATATAAGTCAGCACTAAAAAAATTAAAAGCACTACACCCTCACAAACTCCCCTTGAGTACCTTGTTCCCCATTGGCCCTTTTTTCAATTATAAAGGAATTCCCAATACTATTCTAGCATGTCCAAAGGTCAGCTGTCAATTTCCTCTCCGGTCCAGCTGGTGAATCTGGGAATCTTGAGGCAATGTTACAACTGCCTCATGTACACAGACAACCCTCTCCTCCTCCCAACAAATTCCAACACATGTGAGAGATGCAACCATATAACCAAACTGGAGGCTAAGTTCTCTCAACTCAGTACTGGCGTAACCAGTCAGGAGGAGAAGGAAACCACACTCACTACAATTCCAGTCTCACATAGACCTACCACGACAGCAAACCAAACACATAAACACACAAAAACATACTCGGAGGCTCTAAATAAAAATCTGCCTAACCAGCAGAGACCTCCAAAGCAGACACCCAAGCAACCGCTACCCCAAAACAAAACACGTGCAACACATAGCTCACAAAGCCAGTGTGCCGAACAGTCACAGCCCTTAAGGCTAAATAACACACCTGATACACTTGTAATAGGTGACTCTATCATCAGGCACACTGACGTCCAGCTCACCAGGCTGAACAAGGAGAAGGTCATGGTGAGCTGCCTGTCGGGCGCTAGGATCTGCCACATAACACAAGCACTCAGGTCACTCCAAGGCAAGTACAAATATGGCTCAGTCATTGTCCATGCTGGTGTGAATGACCTGAGACGTACCTCCCTGGACTACATGAAAAGAGACTTAGAGGAGCTCTCTAAGCATGTAGCACAGGCCGGTATGACCCTGACCTTGAGTAGCATCTTACCCTTACCAAGAATGATGCCACAATATGAATACAAGATGATCAATTTCAACAATTGGCTTAAGTATTGGTGTCATTCAAAGGGGATCCAATGCCTGTCAGCCTGGGATGACATCCTCGACAAGCCATGATGCTTCGCTAGGGACGGCTTGCACCTGTCACCTCTGGGCTTTCGGATATTGGCAAAGGCTCTTGCTACCCCCATAGTGCCTTTTTTAGGCAAGGATCAAAAGACAAACCCACCTCCATAGGTATCACAAGGGATAAGAAACTAAGAGTAATGCTACTCAATGCCAGAAGTCTAAACCTCAAGATGCATGCACTCAAAACTCTCCTTAGCATGGAGAACATTGATATCTGTGCAGTAACAGAAACCTGGTTCAAGGATCCCAAGAGCACCCCAGCACTACCAGGTTATGCCTCATACCATGCTTTTTGGCCCCAAAACTTGGACCGAACCACAAAAGGAGGGGGAGTATCAATATTCGTCAAAGATACCCACACCTCCAGGTTGGTGGCACAGCACGAAGCATCAGAGACTATCCATGTGGAACTAACAGTGGGTAAAACTGCCTTCCAGTTTATAGCCTGCTACAGACCACCCTCCCAAACCCAGAAACCCCACTCGGCCTTCCTGAGAACACTGGAAAATATGAAGGTCTCTCCAAACACCATTATATTGGGCGACTTTAACTACCAAAACATAGACTGGGAGCATTACTCTAGCTCCAACAACCTAGCCCAAAGGTTCCTAGAATTTATAAACTCAAATGCTATGGAACAACGTGTACCACTCCTACAATAGGGGAAAACATACTGGACCTGATCATCACCAACATGGGGACTCTATGCTCCAGACCAGAACTGTATCCCTCACTGGTAAGATCAGACCATAAACTAATCTCATTGGATATTCACATCCCGACCCCAACCCCTGCCCAGAAAAACCACAGTGAAAAACATCTCTAAAGCAAATTTCACACTCCTCAAAACTAAGGTGGAATCCTTCAAATCCCCCGGGCCTGTGGAAAATACGGCCCAGACCGCAGAATCCTTTATAAACGCATTCTATGAACACCTTTAGGAATGCATGGATCATGCAATCCAAAATAAAACCAAGACCCAATCCTCCAAAGGCAGACGTCCTGTCTGGTGGACCCCAGCCATAAACAAACTATACAATAGCAGGAGGAAGCTACTACATGACAGAGCAAAATTCCAAAAAGGGAAGGCATTTCTTATCAGTATTAGCAAAAAACTACGGGCACTCATAAAATCGTCTAAGGCCAGCTTCAAGAGAAAAATTGCACAGGACACTAAGGATAATCACAAGGCTTTCTTTAGTTATGTTAGGAACCTGGGTGGGAATTCCCAGATATGCTCAGAATTAGTCCAAAATGACAAAAAATACACCGAACCCACAGACATTGCCAACATCCTAGCTGACAGGTTCAGCGCAAACTACTCCCCCCCTCCCCACCAAAAGGGCAAATATCTAGCCCAGCAGAGTGCTGCCCCCCTGACATCTCCGATGCTCAGGTAAGAGCTGCCCTCTCCAAAGCAAAAAAACACAGCATCAATGGGACCAGACGGTGTCCCGGGCTGCGTCCTACTTGAACTCCAGGAAGAGCTAAACCCAAACATAAAACTACTGTTCAATCTCAGCCTTACTACAGGATATGTACCCAAAGAGTGGCATACAGCAACAGTGGTCCCTCTCCACAAAGGTGGTGCCTCAATGGATCCTGGAAACTATCACCCCATAAGCCTGACTAGCATGGTCTGCAATGCTATGGAAATGATCATCATGGACCTCATAAATAAAGATATTGGGGACCTACAGACACTGGATCCTACCCAGTTCGGCTTTGTTAAGGTCAGATCTTGCCTCTTAAACCTGGTTGATTTCTTTGAAACAGTCACCAAGGCCATTGACGAGGGGAAGGTGGTCCACACAGCCTACCTGGACCTCGCAAAAGTCTTCGATACAATACCCCACTCGGGCATTATAGATAAGCTCACCAGCTTAAATATAAACCCCTATGTCACTAGATGGGTTGCAAACTGGCTCAAGGACAGAACCTACATGGTTAGAATTGCTGGAGCCATGTCAGATTCCAAACCAGTTACAAGTGGCATCCCACAAGGCTCATTCCTGGGACCACTCTTGTTCGGTATATATTTCTCAGAGGTACAGGCCAACACAGAAGGACTGTGGCTGACCGAATTCACAGATGACTGCAAGCTGAGCACCATAATCGACTCTCCAGCCGACACAAGCATCCTCCAAAAGGGCCTCATAGAAACAGACAACTGGTGCCAGAGCCATGGCCTCAAGCTAAACACCAAAACGTGTATAGTCATCCCCTTTGGCAAAAACAAAGTGCTCACAAATTACCACATTGCTGGTAATCCATTATGTGGAACCTAGTCGGACTTTTCCGGTCAACAAATGATAAATAAATAAAAAATAAAATAAAAATTAAGTACAGAAGAAGTAATTAGGAACCTGGGGACCCAAGTTGATAGCAATCTCTCATTTGACAACCACGTGGCCAAAGTGGTTAGAAAAACATTTTATATAGCCCACCTAATCATGAATTGATTCACATCTAGATCAGGGGAGGTCATCGTGCCTCTTTACTCATCCCTTATCAGGCCCATAATTGAGTACAATGCCCCTTTTGGGATGTACCTTACCAGACACCTGCAGCAACTGGAAAGACCCCAAAAGTACCTCACCAAGAGGATCAAAGGGCTCAAACAGATGCCATATGCTGCTCGGTTAAAGAAACTCCATCTCTACTCAGTGGCATACTGCCTGCTCAGAGGCGATCTGTGCCTGACGTATAAAGCCATATCCAACCTGGAATTAATGGACATGCTGCACCTCAGAAAATCCAAATCCTATCGAGCTACGCGCTCGAGAGACTTGAACCTCAGCACTGAAATAAATAGGACATGCTGGAAGGACAGATTCATAACCCAAAGGCTCCCTTCACTCTGGAATAAAATCCCAGTCCAGGTTAGGCAGAGTCCCTCATTGACTTACTTCAAGAGGAATCTTGATGAGTGGATGGGACATCGTAGGTTTACCCCGGGTATCACTTCTGTGTCACTGTTAGACAGAGGCACAGTATACTAACCTCGAAAAAGGGCATAGCAAAATTAATTTAAAATGGGTGGCGAAAGCCAAACACACTCTTGCTAGGCTTATAAATGCCCTAGGGCAGATAGCCTAGTATGAACCTATGAACCTATTAAACTTAATTCATAATGACAAGTATTAAAAGTTTCTTACCACAATACCTCTCATCTGTCCAGGTTTTCAAAGAATGTTCATATATTTAGCTAATTTTTATTTTGCGTCTCTTTCTCATAACAAATGTGGTTTGCTGGCAGATCACTGGGGGTTGAATTCACTAAATAATGACAGACATTTGAGTTTCAGAGTTCATTACATTTGGGTTTCAGAGTTCATTTTCTTCAGAAAATGCATGCTAAAAAATCTTGTTATTCTAGCAGCGTTTATTGTGTATAGGAGCAAGATTTAAAATTCATACTTATTTTAGAACCTCACTCCCATTATTTTAGGCTTTATCCAGCTATCTTGGGCTAAGAGGTTGAGAGGTATACATACCTCTTAACTGTTGCTGCCACAGATCGATTGCTCAGTCTCTCTCTCTCTGTCTCTCAAACACCCACCCAAACACACACACACACACACACACACACACACACACACACCCACACACACACACACACACACACACACACACACACACACACACTTAGCAACGCATGCATACACTCAAACATAAACATAAACACACACACACACACACATATATATATATATATATATATATACACATACATATATTTTTTAAATAATCAGTTACTTTTATTTTGCACTTGCTAAATAGCAAAAGTGCTGCTTAGCAAACATAAATGAATGGCTCTGCCAGTCTCACTCCCAATTTCATGCACGCATACTGTGACAAAGGGAGATATGCCAGCACATTTAGTTGGAATGTTCTAAATAATTATATGCCAACACGGTCTATATAAGATGCTTGTGTAACAAATGTATTAGAACTATATGTCATATAAGTTGGTTTGTACAGACGTGTGCTGAAGAGATATTTTGTAGAGTGTTTGTGCTTAAAATGTAGCCACAGCATGCCCTACTGGAATAGATGTACATGCACTATTGTAACTGTTTAAATGTATATATTTTAAAAGTGGAAACTGGAACACAGGAGGTTAACTTCAGTCTAGCAAACTTCAGAAAAATAGTGAAATTACATTACTTTATCGTGGCTATAGACATAATGTAAGTATTAGGGAGCTTTCTGTATTGTCTTGGAAGTGTTTTATTGTTTTATGACTTGCATCATCTGCTAAAGATCTGAGGTCAATGTACAGGTAGATGCTAAATACTGCTAGCTTCAAGCAGTGGGGATTTCAACTGGGACAGAGTCAGATGACAAGAAATGATGACATTCTGCAAGCTATCTCAACAGTAATATTTGAGATATTAATTTAAGAAGTCTCTAAAAGAGAGACAGCATTCTGTATTCTGTCTTGGACCTGACAACAGCAACAACTAGAGGATCCATTCACCACATTTGCCTTGCTCTTAAGTAAGTTAACTATGGTAGAGCGGTTCTCTTAGATATAGTCAGGAATATAGCAAAACTTAGTTTAGATATTTTATTTATTTGAGACTGTCCTATAATGCTTTTTTAAATATTTCATGTAGTTTTGAACTCTGATGTCACTGTGAATATACATTTAGTATTCTCCTGTACTTTTATTATTTATTATTAAATATATTTAAACCTTTCATTGTGGCTGATCTGTGTAGAGATATTTAAGTTCTGATATCACTTGCAAATTTATTTGGTGACACTGTGTAGGCCACTCCTAATAGCATTGCTCTTCATCAAACTACCATTTGTATTAATAGTAACATTACACAGTAAGATTGGACACCCTTTGTTAAGGGCTTTATAGTAGCAGATAAGGAATTGGCTAGTGACAGTGATAACTCCCTTATACTCTTGGTGACGGGGGGCATAGCTAGTAGACCTGTGCCAGCCTTTCCCAGGTGTGTGTGTGTGTGTGTGTGTGTGTGTGTGTGTGTGTGTGTGTGTGTGTATAAATCAAACCTCAGAAAGTATGTGTGTCAGCTATTTGGGCAGGGACAAGAAGCACTGGCTGGACAGAGAGGGTGCTGGAGGTCTTGACTTGGCCACTCAACTGAGATCTCAATTCTATAGTTGTGCCAGTGGAGAGTCTTATTGGGGATCTGGAGAAAGAGGGAAAAAACAACTTCAGACTGACTGTCATTTCTATGTGCTGTTAAGGGAAATTGCACTTAAATCAGAGAGCTGCATCTGGAAATACTGTGTGTATACCTTATCATCCTCCCAAAGTATGTCCCCCACTGGTGCCAGTGGTGAGGATTGAGGCTCCTTGATTATGGTTCTATTGGTGAGACATCACATACACACTCATATACACAGACATAAACACACACATACACACTTTTCATTCTTTTAAAACATTCTGTATTTATTTTAATTTTATTCTTACTAAACAGCAAAAGTGCTGCTTAGCAAGCATAAAATAATGGCAACCAATAGCTTCCTTTCTTTCCGAGCTTCTCAGAACCTTAATATGCTGCTGTGAAGAATCAGACTCATTATCTGTACACTGACACTCTGCTGTAGAGTGTTCATCCTCTTTGCTTGTTGTCTAAAGAAGGTTACCATCCAGATGGATATGTTGGTCATCTACTGGCCCTATGCCTGATTCCCCATGGCAATCTGATTATGCAGATCCCACAAAGCTACCTTGCTGATTTATGGACACTTCTGTATATCAGTTGACTCTGACTATTATGCTTATGCATACATTTGTGAGACATGTATATGCTGACCTTTTCTGCTGTATGCTGTACACATGCCTTAGATGGATGTCAGACATGCAGAGAATCAAGCTGCCCCCCCATGGGTTAGACTGCTTGCATAAACCACACACACACACCCTCCGCAGCCAGCTCCTTCAGTGCCAGGGTGACTAACTGATTGCAGGTCATTTGGGCCAAAGTCATTGTTTCAGTCACAGAGAGAGAATTGTCTCACTTGTTTAACAGACATATCAGAATATTTGCAAACAACTTTAGAAACTGAAGTGTCAAGAGAAATTACACAATTACTTTCTCAAATTTAGAACACTAAGTAAATTTAACAAGTCTTTTTATAATTTTATTTAGCAACCAGGAGGAAAAGTCTTTATTTCATGCAAATAAAATCACATATATTGGAAACAAATCTTATCAGAGATGTTGGGCAAAACACAAGAAAACTAAATCAAACTATTATTTTATTTTGAGCAAGGGGCAGCCACAGTGGTGCAGTGGTCAGCATTGTTGCCTCACAGCAAGAGGTTCTCTGGTTCAGTCCTCTACTGGCATGCTTTCTGTGCGGAGGCTGCATGTCCTCCCTGTGGTTGCATGGGTTTCCTCCAGTTTCCTCCCACATCTCAAAGACATGCTGTAGGTGGATTGGACAGTCTAAATTGGCCCTAGGTGTGAATGCATGTGTGTGTGCCTTCAGTGGAAGGTTGGCCACCGGGCTGGCAACTCAACACTGTAAACCTCTACTGCCAATCATGAGCAGACAGGTGATCCACTGTGGCGACTCCTAACTGGGAAAAGAAGAAGATTTTATTTTGAGCAAATAAAGCACTAAAAGAAAGGAACTAAATTCTAGAAAGTTGATAGACATAAAACATGTCCTTAGCCTATGGGGCTACTTTGATAGAAAAATGACCTTAGCCTATGTGAGTCACCAGAAAAAATGAAAGATGATAATATCATTTAGTTCTTAATGCAGACTGATTCTCTAAACTGTAAGCAACCCTCACCTGATTGTCATACAGATTAAAACACTGATTTGGCATGGCCCACTGTCACCAAAAAGGTTTCCAGCAGGTGATGATAATCTGCTAAAAAATTATATCACCCAGATTTCCCTTGTTATATTTATGAAATTAGTGAATAACTGAGTGGTTATACAGTATTGGTTTCATCTTCTCTGCAGTTAATAGGATTCATCTGCATATGCAAAAATATATTGTTAATATCAAACTAATAAAACAAAGAACCATTGGCAGCAATTTATGATAATGTGATTCTTTCTTTCTGTCTTACTTACTGACTTCCTTCCATCTTAACTTTTCTTCTTTCATTTTTTTTAAATATATAATACTCATAGAATTCAACTATTCTTTAGTTCTCATCACTGCTGTATAGTTAATATTACCTAAGAGACTTAAGAAACACACAGATGAGTAACATTGTGGATATGTCAAAGGCCTCATCTATTGCCCCTTAGGGAATGATTTGCTAAAAATAAATTCATTGTGCATATTTTCCTCATCTACTTGCAGAATAATTCTTTTACCTCAGGCAGCTCTACAACTCATGTTTTCCTTGACACATCTGAAGAAATAAGTGCTTGTTGCTGCTCTCTGGAATAAAGCATTTTTTTCTGTTCTTTTTTACTGCTTCTCAAATGTTTTGTCTATATATGTATGCACATTTCCACAGCTTTACAAATACCGACCAAATGTTATACGGTTTTATTGCATTTGTTGCTCCTGCATAATATAAGCTTCTAAAAAGCTACCAGTTTTATACCTATTACTTTACACTTACACTTTTTAACAACCTAAAAACTGTCCCTATCTTGGAAGGCATTTGTAAAGTTATTGTAAAACATTTGTCACTTTGGTTAACCTTGGGGCAGTGTGAGTCTTATTGCTCGTCAAATATCACTCTTCCATTGCTTTTAGTTTCTTACTTTTTATAATTATTTTGCTTCCATTTTCTTTCTGAACCTCACCGCATTTATACTTTAATATTTATTGATGTTTGTTTCCTGAGAATGTCTGACTGGGCCTAGAAAATCAATTTTTAGCAGAGTCCCATGGAGAAAACCTCCAACATATCAACATGCAATACATTAGTCAGTAGAAACACAGTTCACAATCATACCTACATAATGATAAATAGAATTGCCTACAGGTCGCAAACAATAACAATAAGGAAAATTTTGTATATTAGATCATTAAAACATCAGTGTCAGCAATTCATGAGGAAGAGGAGAAAGTACATAAATGAAGATACCTAAGTACATTTTATAATTATGCATAAGACTGGAAAGGCAGGTAGAGAAATGTAGCTAACAGTAGAGGGCAAAGTAGAGGGAAGAAGGTAGGTAGGTAAGAGATAGCCAGAAGATGGCTCATCATTCTCCGTGTTACTTCTGCTTTGTCACCTACTGCCTCACAATGTATTTGCCCAGACTTTCTCTTTTCTATTCATCATCACAGCACAAGAATGTTAATAATGTTTATCAATTTCTTAGTCACTGTGTGCCAGTGCTAATTAATGGCCCTTTCTCAGAATCATCCCACCATTTTTTTTAAGTTTATATGGTTACCCATTATTGCTGACCAGTATTATCTTTTTAGGTTTGTTACATGGAAAATGGCTTATTCTTCACATTTAAAAGAAGAATGGAGAGAAACGTTTATATTTTCATTCTGAATATACTCTAAAATACAGATACTTATATGCAGAATGGTTTGATTTTCAGATAGTCACAATGTGTATGACTAACAACTCTTTGTTTATCTAGATACTTAAGAACTGTCCACTTATAGTGTTCCCATGTTATGAAAGGTTTTCTGGTTTTGCAAAGTACCATATTATCTCTGTATACATATTTGAAAAAAAACTTAGATGCAGGAGTACCATAAACTATAAACTTGAATTGAAGAAACACAAATAACCAGCACTTAACCAGCAGTTTCTTTTATTCATAGCAATCTGGTACCTCGGCAATTCACTTTCATGGATCACAGTTCATTCTAACATCAAATCCATATATATACATATCAAAGCACAGCTGCCATTGTTCAATTAATGAACATATAAAGCAATTCAGCATAATAGCATTTAAGCATGAGTAATCAAACTAACTTGAATTAATTTATATTAATATAGTGAGAAATACACATATACAATGCAAAATATAAAATTATACTCAATATACTCCTAATTCCTGATTCATACCAAAGGGCTTTAAAGTCTTAAACTTTAAAATCATTCTTGTTTCTAATTCCAATAGTTTAGCTACAATATCACCCCCTCTAGAAAGGAAGGGCTTTCCAAGAACACAAAATTTCAAACTATTGGGAGAATTATCATGTACATCATGAAAGTGTTTAGCAACAGGACTAACTAAATTATTCTTTCTAATGTCTTTTAAATGTTCCAAGACACGAACCCTAACCATACGTTTGGTTTGTCCTATATACCAAACATCATTACATGAACAGCCTAAAATATAGACCACCCCCGTTGATCTACAGTTGAAATAGAATTTAGGAACAAAATTGATACCATTAATAATGTTCAAATTCTTGACCTTACTACAAATGCTACAACAACCACATGGAAAAGTACCTAATGGTAAAAGGCTATTATTCCTCTCAATAAAATTATAACTTAATAATTCTTTCAAATTCTTTCCTCTCTTAAAAGAAAACGCAACATATTTAGGAAACAAAAAAACAATAGATTCATCTTCACAAATAATATGCCAATGCCTTCTCACTAATTTAATCAATTCATTAGAAAAATGAGAAAACCTAGTAACATAAAAAAACTTTTCCTCATCATCAGTCTCTCTAGTAACATGTGTCCTGTCCGTGGACTCAGTACTCCTATTTGAAGTGAATGGTCCATCAGTATTACTCCCAAGTAATTTGTTTTTACATCTCAATAAATATGCCTTGTCATAACCCCTTTCACTCAACCTAGACATAACTTTATTCAATTCATATATTTTTTCTTCTACATCACTTGTGTGTTCATAAATTCTTTTGAATTCACCAAAAGGTAAAGCATTCAATAAATGACTTGGATGCATACTCGTAGCATGTAAAAACATATTCACCGAAGTTGATTTTCTAAAGGGCCTATACCCAATAATTTCCTGATCATTATACAATGTTAAATCCAAAAAATTAATATGTTCCCTATTCAACTCATAAGAAAAACTGAGATCATGTTCATTGACATTAAGAACATCAAAAAAAATCAAAAAATTCATTAACATCACCCTTGCAAATGAAAATAAGGTCATCTATAAAACGTTTATATAGTAAAACATTATTCCTAAAGAAAACAGTGGGATAAATAAATTTCTTTTCAAAATACCCCATGTATATAATGACATATGAAGGCGCAAAAGCCGCCCCCATAGCCGTACCTTTCAACTGCAGAAAAAAATCACTATTAAAAGAAAAATAATTATGAGTTAGACAAAATTCCAACAAATTCACTAAGAAGGTGGTCCTAGGCCCATCACCCAACATATCAGTGATGGATTCCAAACCCCATCTCAAACTGATATTAGTATATAGTGATTTCACATCAATAGTGACCCAATAGTAATCATTTTGCCACTGGATATTGGACACCTCATTAATTAAATCCTGGGTATTAGAAATATGAGCCACAACTTTTTTCAAATGTGCCTTCAAATGAAAGTCTAAAAAAATATTAATATTGTTCAAAAATGAACCCACCCCCGAAACTATGGGTCTACCTGGGGGCTGTTGCAAATTTTTATGCACCTTAGGTAAAGCATATAAAATAGGTATCATAGGTTTTTTTATATGTAATTTACAAACATCCTTATTCTCAAAAAACCCAGGCGTTCCCCTCTTTCCAATAGGGCCAAAAGTTCATCATTAAATTCCACAGTGGGGTCCCTACTTAGTTTTTTATATTCTTCAACATTTTTTAACAAATTATCAACCATATCATGGTATTTTTGTTTATTCAAAATGACCCAATTTCCACCTTTATCAGCACATTTAAATATGAAATTAGACTTTAAATGCCTTAGGTTCTTCAAAGCCAGCCATTCATTTTTACTTAAATTATAACATTTTTCTTTTTTGAAAATTGATCAAATGCTGATGAAATTTCCTTAAAAAGAACCTTAAAAAATATAGAAATAGCAGGCACATTGATAATAGGTGTAAACTTATTTTCACTAGTGAAATGTGGCACAAATAACTTCCCATATCCAGTTTGATAACAATTAATATTTTCCAATGCTTCATCCACAACATCTATATCAGAGAAATCAGCTCCATCATAATCATACAGAGACATATTTAATAGACTTTCATCTAAATCAATACCTATGTTTGAATCATTTGAACAAACATTATCAGAAAAACATTCACCTTCTCTTTTGAAATAAACTTTCAAAAATAACTTTCTACAAAAAGTTTTTAGTTCCAAACACAAATCAGCAAGAGAAGGAAAAAATGTAGGTATGAATTTACTACCTCTTGACAATACAGTTTTCATGTCCTCAGTAAGATTCAAACAAGATAAATTAATAAACGATAAAGTCTCTATATTACGTTTACATACTAGTTCATTATTTGAAACGATTCCTTCCCTTCCTTCGATTTCTCCCTCGACCCAATTTATTTCTCTGAAAAGAATGTTCTGTAGTGGGGGAAACCGAGGTATTATTCCTACCCTCAGTGTCAGTCATCACTGAAGACGAAGAAGTTGCGAAAGTGACATTTTTAGGGATATTTTGATCAGCTGAAGATGCCGACATACTTCGACGTTTCCGGCTGCCACTTCTAACCCTTGACCTGCTACGTACCTGCTCACGTTGCCATGAAAATAAGATGCCAGTCTCATAGTCCTTTAAATTGCGTAATAACTTATTTCTTTTTCGTTGGATGATTTTGCCTTCCAGTTTAGAAATCTTCTCATTAATTTTAGAGATCTGCACCCTATAACAGGACTCCTCCACCACCTCGTCCTGTAGGTGCAAAATCTCTGTCTTTAATTTTTCATGCGCCCTCATGTTCCGCTTTATTAAATGCGGAGCCAGTTAGAAGTACATTCTAGTGATGTCTGCTTCCATTCCTCGAAGAGGTCACATTCCTCTTCCGAAAATTGTGATGCAGGAAGCCTGTCTATACGTAGCCCCCTAGGAGTCAAATTTAAACTCACATATTTCTCTAGGAGCTGCGTATCAAGGAACAATGCTATCTTCTTAGCCATAAGCCTCTCCAGCTGTACAAATCGCCCATCTGAATCTCGGTTATCACCCACATTCCAAGGATCCATTATGGTGAACTTCTTTTCCCGTTCACTTACGATATCAGAAAAAAGAAGAGCCCCTGGTATATTAGCCTGTCCAGGAGCCCCAGCTGTCTGCGACATGTTAACGCTGGTTATAAAGTGCTGGCAAATATACCAATTCCAAAAAACACCAAAAGCAGCAAGTATGAAGAAACACAAATAACCAGCAGTTAACCAGCAGTTTCTTTTATTCACAGCGATCTGGTACCTCGGCAATTCGCCTTCATGGATCACAGTTCATTCTAACATCAAATCCATATATATATATATATATATATATATATATATATATATATATATACATATCAAAGCACAGCTGCCATTGTTCAATTAATGAACATATAAAGCAATTAAGCATAATAGCATTTAAGCATTTAAAGTGACAATATTAACTTACAATAAATATCCATGAGTAATCAAACTAACTTGAATTAATTTATATTAATATAGTGAGAAATACACATATACAATGCAAAATATAAAATTATACTCAATATACTAGATTAAATACCTAATTCCTGATTCATACCAAAGGGCTTTAAAGTCTTAAACTTTAAAATCATTCTTGTTTCTAATTCCAATAGTTTAGCTACAATATCACCCCCTCTAGAAAGGAAGGGCTTTCCAAGAACACAAAATTTCAAACTATTGGGAGAATTATCATGTACATCATGAAAGTGTTTAGCAACAGGACTAACTAAATTAAACTTGAATTATCTGTGCTCGAGTTCTGAATCTGACAGCCAACCTTAATGTCCACAACAACAACATTTTAGTTACATTCTAGAACACTAGATTTGAAGTTAAGCTTGGAATTTACAGTCTGGATTTGCAGTGTAATTTGATTAGGCTCGCAATACTGTTGCAAAGCAAAAGCTGAGGTAATGGGTCCACCAGGGTAAGCACCATCTGTATGATTTGTAATCTCAAGTGTTTCACTTTGCTTGAAGATTACCACAACTATTTGCAGCACACCTCTCAACTGTCCAAATTTTGCAGAATGCCCAGATTTCTCTCATATTTGTGGTCTGTTCCTCATGAAATTTGTCTTTTTCTGGCAAATTACTGAAGACTGAAGTCACTAAATAATGACATGCATTTGAGTTACTGACTTCATATCCTTCAGAAAATGCATGCTAACACACATTTGATTATTCTAGCAACTTTCTAAGTTAATAACAGGAATGTTTAAAATTTGCCCCTATTTTGGGGTCTTTGTCCTACCATTATTTTAAGCCTTGTCCAGATGTTTTGTTGTAAGAGGCTGAGAGGTATGATCTGCAGTTTTTATGCATTTTCCTGTACTCTGTTCTGTACTGTCTTTAACCTATTTTAATGTGCTTAGAATGTTGACTGTAAGTATTTTTTAGTAACCATTTGAAATGTCTGGACCCACTACAAACACTGAATGGCCAAAAGAATGGACTTACATATGTTAAGTCCACAAAGCCATTTCTCAGGATATTCCCTTTTCACCAAGATATGTCTAACTCGGAGTTGATATATATATATATATATATATATATATATATATATATATATATATATATATATATAAGTTTGGGTGGTAGGGGTCACCAAATAAGGGGTTTCGGGGATGCTTAACTCACCCCATGAAAAAAGAAGGCTAAAAGACAAGCTTGATTTTCAAAATTCACTCTTCACCTGTGTTTTCAGTCTTTTTTGGGGGGGTTGTCAGCTCTCAGCTTTTCAAGTGTTGTACTGCATTTTTCCACACTGCTTTATTTTGTCTGCATTCTTCTGCTGCATGAAGTACCTTGGCATTTAGAATGCATGAAGTACCTTTGTATTTGGGCTTCTAGTAGTAGGTTTAATGAGTTCATGTGCTTGTTCACCTCCTGTATATGCTTACTCATCTGCTCTCAATACAGTTAAGGATATCTGTTGTCACTCTTTACAGTAATGGTGGCCACTATCCCACAAAGCTTTTTTTCCTAAGGCTTGCTGTTCTGTGTTCATGCATTTTGCTTTTCGGCTGGAAATGATTAAAACACACATGAATCCTTAGTCGTAAACTAAAATGAACAACCACACTGCAGGCACAGGAAAATGTTTTGTAAGCCCTTTCGTTTACTCAGAATAGGCAAACATCATCAGACAAATTTTACAAAGCTTAATACATCCTTCAATAAACAAAAGTTAATTGACATCACCACAAATAATTAAAGGCAAGCTCCCATTTAAAGAGCAATAGACCAAAAAATAAATACGTAAATGTACTCATATATTTTTTATTTATTCCTTGGTTCCTTACGTATTTATTTTTTGGTCTATTGCTCTTTAAATGGGAGCTTGCCTTTAATTATTTGTGGTGATGTCAATTAACTTTTGCTTATTTAAGGATGTATTATGCTTTGTAAAATTTGTCTGATGAAGTTTGCCTATTCTGAGTAAACGAAAGCGCTTACAAAACATTTTCCTGTGCCTGCAGTGTGGTTCTTCATTTTAGTTTATTGGTTTGTGTTTTTTGCTTTGTTCTAAGAATCCTTAGTCATGCCAAGTTTCTTTAGTTGCTCAGTGACACACTGTGCAGAAATAAACCCTTGCAGAGGCTAAATGCCTTTGCTAACTCACATGCTGTGTAAGGTGATGCTTTAGAACTGCATGAGCCCACTAAAGGATACCACTGAGTGCATTTCTACTTGTAGCACTAATGAACAGCCATTTGTTTCTCTTGTACTACAGAAGGCAGTCATCCACCAGTATCACTTTCTGCCTCTTCAGATAGCAGTGTGAATGTTTGCTCTATCAGCCCATCATTTACACAGACAGTCTGTCTGCACAGGTATCATAGACTACTTTAATTGCACCACTTATGTCTATAGGCTTTTAGTAGTGAATTTGGCATTTTCAGAATTAATACTTGGAATGTTATTATTGTGAGGTGTCATATTGGTTATGTAGACACCTATTACACTGTATTTTGCATGGGATGTTATTGCTATGATTGGCATTTTTAAACTCATGCTGTTATTAATGCACATAAAGGGAGAGAAGACTGGTGAAGGTGTATCACTCACAGAAACATGAGACACACTCTTTCAGACTGTCATTGCAGACCAAATCACTGAGGGATGTGACTATACCCAGAATGAGAATGGTAGGGTGTAAACAAGAAAACTCAAGATTTCCAGTGGATGTCCTCATTGCTTCAAACTGTACCATCACCCCATAGAAAACAATGTGTCATAGTGCTTGCACATCAGGTGTGGGGGGGCTGGTGATGTGCAGGCCAAGTGGACATTATGGGGGTCTTGATGGTAACGTGATCAGGGCAAGAAGGAAAGAAAGAAAGAAAGAAAGAATGAATGAATGAATAATTACATAGATACATACATGTATAAAAGGTTCAGGCAGCAAATGAGCCTGTTCATGTTCAAAGCTGGAGTCATCTAGTAAGCAGAGAGGCAAGCAATGGTATTAAATGTTGTGGAGTTTATTTTTATTTATGGCTATCTAAAGTCCAGTTCCTTAATGCATTACTCAGATGCCAGTCACCTCCTGTAATACTGAAGCTATTGTGAGGATTACTCACATAGTAAATGTGATTTATAGGTTTTATTTATCTGTGATCTTGTGACTATACCCAACAAGGAGTATCTGCATCTGTTTATAAATACATTCATTGATTTGTATAACATGGGTAATGATTCTATTTACTCAAATATTTCTTTATGAAAACATGATCCCCTTGTAATTCATAATCACATGCATAGGTAATAATGAAACTTTGACATATATACAATTCTTTTATAATACTTACAGAATCATATTTCATTCACTACTCAGAATAATTTGCACACATAATAATGAAACTATATATATATATATATATATATATATATATATATATAAATATATATATGTGTGTGTGTGTGTGTGTGTGTGTGTGTGTGTGTGTGTGTGTGTGTGTGTGTGTGTGTGTGTGTGTGTGTATACATATATATTCAATTACAAGATATCACCCCTACTGTCCCAACTATGTCCTTTATAAATAAATTCAGTGGGCTTCAAATTTCACTTTGGCATAAACTACAACCAAAACAAAACTTACTGAGTGTCCATGAAGTAGAAACCTTAAAAATACTAGGTGAGTCTCCAGATGATCAGTGAATGGTATCTGTAGTAAGAGGGACCTATAACTTGTTATCCAGAGATTCAGCCCAGGTTGTCTTCCTAATGCATGCATATACAGTGGGATTCAAGAAACTCTGTGTAGGTTCCGCTCAGAGCCTACACAGAGTATATCTGCATATGAGATCATGCTCAATGTGCGGCATCACGTAGCATTGTGCCATGAATATTAATGATGTGCAGCATGCGTAAGCAAGGCCTTGTGGCTCACACAAGTATTTCTGGCCATGAAAACCTGTACAATGAGATAAAATACATCAGCCAAACATTGAATAATACTGTGATCTACTACAGAGGGAATCACAATCTGGTCAGTAGTGAGGAAAGTGCATGTCAGGTGCTGTTGGTAACACCTATGAGGCCTAAGCCTGAAAGGGCACACAAACTGATTGGCACTGGCTGCAGTTAACATTGAAATAGTGCAGCTCATTGAATATTGCTGCAGCTCTGAACATAGCTGATAGCTGCTGCTCTGCTATTCTTTCATGTGCTTTTCCTGATGTCAACAACCAAACAGTCTGCACAACCTTTGCACTGACAACTATGAACAGGAACCGTTTTTTATTTGCTATATTTGCATGTCAATATGCACTTTTTTCACTACACAAAATCAGGGGCGGCCCGTGCTATTGGACTGCCGGACTGCAGCCCCCCCCAGCTGTAAAACATAAAGAAATTAAAAGAAAAAAAAAATTCACGGACTTTTGTGCATGTGCACTAGTCCGGACTGCTGCTGAGACAGTCTGGAGCATGTGCAGACTGTTTCAGCAGCAGTCCAGACTGGGAAACATGTCAGAGCAAGATCCCAGAAGTCTATGCAGTACAACTGCAATAGACTGTCTGGGAAACCTCATCGGAGTCGGACTGCAAGGTCAGCAGTCTGGAGTTTGCTGCGGTCTCATTGGGAAGATCTCACGATTTGGAGCTGGACGGGCAGTGTGTGTGTGTGTGTGTGTAAATGCCCCAGTTGCTATATACTAGTGGCTAGACTCATGGTGGTGTGGTAGGGAATACCTCAGGCTTGAACCCTGTACCTTGTATGCTGGTGTTAAACACCTGAATTCCCTACCCACCACCATTTGTAAAAAATTGCAGATTTTTGCCTCATATTTGATCTGATCTGTTCCTTATAATATCTGTGGTTTCTAAATGTTGCAATGCTTGATATTTGATGGTGCAGTGGTAGCATTGTTGCCTCACAGCTGCAGATTCTCAGGTTTGATTCTTGGCTGGGATGCCTTCTTTGTGGGGTCTGCATCTTCTCCCTGTGTTTGTGTGGGTTTGCTTTTGTGTCCTCCCATGTTACAAAGACATGTCTGCATTATTTCTTCCTGGGCCTCTACTGAAAATTTTTTTTTGTTGTTAAATAAAATTGACAGGCATTTGAATTTCAGAAGTCAGGTTTCTGAATGTTTAATTCCTTACATATTTGATGGTGCAGTGGTAGCATTGTTGCCTCACAGCTATAGGTTTTCTGGTTTGATTCTTGGCTGGGGTGCCTTCTGTGTGGAGTCTGCATCTTATCCCTGTGTTTGTGTGGATTTGCTCTGGTGTCCTGCCATTTTACAAAGACATGTGTCTGCAGTATTTCTCCCTGGGCCTCTGCTGAAAATTGTTTTTGTTCTGTCAGAAGTAAAATTGACAGACATTTGAATTTCAGACTTCATATTCTTCAGAAAATACATAGTAACACAACCTAAGTTTATAAGATGAATATTTGAAATTTGTCCTTATTTTTGGGACTGTATTACCCCATTATTGGCTTTGTCCATGTTTTTTGTGCTAAGGTTGACAGCTATGGCAAGAACTGAATTCACTGAATATGTTTGAGGGCTGTATTCCCTCATTACTGGGTTTGTCCAGGTGATTTGTGCTAAGAGGTTGACAGCTATGGTGAGAACTGAATTCATTAAATGATAGCCATTTAAGTTTCAGTTTTCCACTCTTTCACAAAGCAGCTGATTTGGCGTAGTGATATGTTGCTCTGACTGTTTTGCACAGGGACCTTGGCAGTAAAATGTATGGTGGTAACAGCATTTTTCTTTCACAAAGCAGGTGATTTGGCATAGTGTTATGTTGCTCTGACTGTTTTGCACAGGGACATTGGTAGTAAAATATATGGTGGTAACACAGCATTTTTCTTTCACAAAGCAGCTGATTTGGCATAGTGGCATGTTGCTCTGACTCTTTTGCACAGGGACCTTGGCAGTAGAATGTATGGTGGTAACACAGCATTTTATTCTAGCAACTTTCCAATATTATACAAGCAATGTTTAATGTGTCCCTGGTTTTTGGGCTTATGACCCCTCCCCAATAAATTTGGCTTTTTCCAGATTTCTTGTGCTGTGAAGTTGAGATGCAGTTGAGTATTGAGTAGATTTTCCAAGGAGCTGAGAGCTGCAGGGGAAGAGAAGTTTAGTGCTGCTTATGCTAAGTCAGCTTGCATTGTTAATAGCACAACAGGTTGTGTACTTGCTTTTGATGCAGAAGGTTGTTGGTTCTACTCCCACAAGGGGTGAATGCTGCCGTACTGAAAAAGTTAAGATACTAACTATGAGCTTGTTATCAGTTTGCCATCCATTTCCTATTGCAATATTTCTAGCTTATCATTTTTAATGTAATATAGGCAATTTATTCCTCAGGGGTATCAGACACTTTATTTTTCGATGAAACCATGAAATATAAAGGTGTTTGCTAGCAGCGACCTCTTCATTAATTACAGATTTATTTAATGTGGAATTATTTAGATGACTTTTTTACTTCTTCAGAGATTGTGCATATTTACTGATAATGGTGGACTGTAGAATTGTGTATATTTACTGATAATGGTGGACTGTAGAATTGTGCATATTTACTGATAATGGTGGACTGTAGAATTGTGCATATTTACTGATAATGGTGGACTGTAGAATTGTGCATATTTACTGATAATGGTGGACTGTAGAAGTTTGAGTAGACTTTTATGATGGAAATGTTCTGAAGGCAGGTATGACCCTACCTGATGCATTTTCTACTTCCCAAGAATGATGCCACAATACAGAGTAAGATGATCAGCTTTAACAATTGGCTTAAACTCTGGTGTCATTCAAAGGGGATCAACTGTCTGCCTGGTAATGCCATGTGCAGCAAGGCCTATGATTGAAAACGCCCGTACCCTGGATTCGGATATTGGCAAAGGCTCTTTGCCACCCCTAGTGCCTTTTTAGGCAAGGCTCAAATTCTAAACCTACCACCCTAGAATCAAAAAGGAAAACTAAGGGTAATGCTGCTCAATGCCAGAAGTCAAAATAAAATTTCAAATGAAGCCAATCTCATAGAAGAACATCGATGTTGTGCTGTGACAAAATGGTCAAGGCCTGAAGCACCCCAGCCAATCAGGTTTTACGCGGTCCATTCGACCCCAAATGGGATACAAGAAAGGAGGGGTAATATTCATCAAGGACACCCCCAACGTCCAGATTTTCAAAAATGAATGATTTTTGCCATCCAGGTGCAATTAACCATAAAAGGGTTTTCTGGCAAAGCATTTACAGGCCAACACTCAAATCAGGAACCTCACATGGACCCTTCCCAAAAAACCCTTTAGGGATAAATGTATCACAAAGACCATTACTATGACTTCTCACCCTAATATAGACTGGGTACACTACTGCCAAATCCCCACATATTGTTCCTGGAATTTAACTCAAATGGCTTGGAAGACAGTCACATAAAGTGAGAAATTAGGCTTGAACCTCTCATCCGAACATTGGGTCAAAATGTTGCTATACCCCTCACTGGTGAGATCAGATCACAACTAATCTGGGAGGTCTCTCCACACCTGAAATAAAAGACCACAGTAAAGAATTCTAAAGACTTCAACATTAAACTGTTGGTTTCCTTTAAGGGCCCCAAGGCAGTGAAATATATTCCCGCTGAATCACTTCAAAGCTTCTCGCCCTGCAGGACTTATGGATAAGGCAATCCCACAAAACAAAATTGTTTTCCAAAGGCAAGCGTCCAGTCTTGGACCCCAGCATAAACAAACTTTCAACAAATGAGAACTACTACAAGATAGAGCAAAATCCTTAAAGGCAAGAACCCCCATCACTTTTATTAAATTTAAGAGCCCCATAAATCATCAAAGCAAATTTTGAGAGAAAAATGGCTAAAGACTAAAGACAATCATAAGGCCTTCTTTCTATGTAGAAACCTGGAGGAAACTCGCATATTCCAAACTGTTCAAATGTGTGAAGATTACTGATCCTAATTTCCAACATACTGGCTGACAGGTTCAGTGCAAACTCTACCTTCCAAAAGATACTTTAAAATTGCCAAATTGCAAACCCATTCATCTTCCAGCAAGTGAGAACTACCTAGATAATGAAAAACCAGGTCATGGGACATGATGGTTCGGCTGTGTGACAGGAATTAGGAATTAAACCCACAGCAGGACGCTTTAATCACTCAGTTTACCCGAACTAAACAGAGTGCACTGCAACTGTGGTCCCACTTCACAAAGTATCTTGCCCACTCCTGGAATTGCCTGTCCATTACTTTGACAAGCCTTATCTGAAACAAGATAGGTATCAAAGGACCTCATAAATAAAGACATAGATTTTCAGTTTTGGGCCCTCAGAGTTTCTTTGTCAAAACAGATCATGCCTTTAAAAGCTGAATTATTATAACAGTCACCAAAGCCATTGAGTGGTAGGAGTCCATGCCTACCTCGATCTGCTAAGCTTTTATGACAATTCCCACTAGGTATCAAGAAAATACTTTTCATATGTTAACCCTTTATTCAAGATAGGTTGCAAACGGGTGATGCAGCCAACATGGAAGAGTTTTAGGCTTCTGTCAAATCAACCTGTCAATGGTGTACACAGGGCTTGGCCCGGGCCGTCTTGTTTAGTCTTTTTTAGCATAGCTCCTCAGGTTTATAGTTGACAAAGTTTGCAGATGACCCAAACCCTGCGCTGTCAGAACACTCTTTATTCAAATCCCAGAAGGTCTCACAAAATTGTTAACTGGTCAAGCCATGCCCAAGTTAAATGCCAAATGCTAGTCATACCCTTCGGAAACAAGGTTACCTAGCTACAAATTTGGTTATATTTATCATATTAATTATCAGGCCTGGGGACCCGTTCAATGGACTCATTCGACACCCATTAGCCAAAGAATCAACAAAACCCTTTTACATTGCCCACCTTAAATGAAGGGATTCTCACTAGATCAAAAGAGGTCATTTAGTTATCAAGCATCACAGACCAAAATTGAGTAAAATGCCATTGATGTAGCTGAGACTTGCACAGATGGAGCCACAAAAGGTGCTCACCAAAGGGATAAAGGGTATCAAACATAGTACTATGAAGCCCACTTTAAAGAACTCCAGTCTATTCAGAAGGATACCATGGGCAGAAGGGACTTGCAAAAGACAAGGCATGTCAAACCCAGATTTGATGAATATGCTTCCTCAAAAATCTAGACCACAGAGCCACAAGGGAGAGGAAAGAGGGTTGACAAGATGGGAATCTCAAATGACGCACTCAGATCAGCTCAGAACTGGTGGTCAAGGACACCACATACACAAACACCGTAGATATAGCCAACCTGATAGCAGACAGATTCAGTCAAAACTTCAGCCCTCTGTCCCCTCCATCAGTAAATCAGGACATCACCAGCAAATATCCCCTCCCCTTATCTCTAGGGAGCAAGTCATTACTGCCCTCTCAAAGGCAAAAAAATACAGTCTCCATGGGACCCGATAACATCCCAGGCTGCATCCTACATGAACTCAGGCAGGAACTTGCAGCACCATTAGGCACCCTATTTAACCAAAGCCTGAGTACCGGCTTCATCCCAGTCAAGTAGAGGACAGCAACTGTCGTCCCTTTGCACAAAAGTGGAATATCCACCGATCCAGGAAATTATAGACCCATCAGCCTAACTAGCCTGATCTGCAAGGCCATGGAATGGATTATCACGGACCTCATTAACAAGGACATTGGCAACTTCCAAACACTCGATCCCACACAGTTAGTTTTTATCAAAGGGAGGTCATTCCTGTTAAATTTGATTAACTTCTTTGAGACAGTCACCAAAGCCATGGACGAGGGGAAGACGGTGTACACTACCTACCTTGACCTGGACAAAGCCTTCAATAGTATTCCCCCACTCGAGTATAATAGATAAACTCTCTCAACTAAGCATCAATCCATATGCTACCAGATGGATAACAAACTGGCTCATTGATAGATCCCACCTAGTGAAAATAGGGAAGGCCACCTCAAGTAGTAGACCTATAATGAGTGGTGTACACCAGGGATCAGTCTTGGGGCCTCTGATGTTTGGGAGATACTTTTCTGAGGTGCAGGCTGATCAGGTTTGCAGATGACTCCAAGCTGGGGGCTGTCATCAATTCCCCTAGTGATGTGGACATCATCCAAGAGAGTCTCACCCAGACAAATGACTGGTGCTAGAAACATGTCCTCAAATCGAATGCCAAAAAATGAATCATCATTCCCTTTGGGGAGAGTGATGTCCACACAAATTATCATATTAATAACAGGGTCCCAAGCATACAATCTGTTGTGAGGGACTTGGACACCTAGGTTAATAGCAAAATGACTTTTGACTGCCATGTTCCCTCCATTGTACAGAAAGCTTTCTACATGGTTCACTTCATTAGTAAGGGTATCTCATCCAGGGACAAGGAGGTCATAACATCCCTGTATTCTTGCCTTATAAGACCAATTACTGAGTACAATTCCTCTTTCGCCATGAACCTCACAAAGCACATGCTGCATCTAGAGAGACCACAGAGGTTCTTCTCCAAAATAATCCAGGTCCACAAACATCTACCCTATACAGATAGGTTAATAGTCTTTTCCCTCTATTCAGTCTCATACAAACTCCTCAGAGGTGACCTATGCCAGGCATACAAAGCAATCACAGAACTCACCTTGATGGCACTGCTGCAAATCCGCAAGTCAAGCTCTAATTAAGTAACTCTCACATTGACCTCGACCTGGTCTATAACATTAATAGGACTTGTTGGCAGGACAAATTTTTGCCACAGAGATTCCCTCTTCTGTGGAATAGACTCCCTCTCCACGTCAAGCAGAGTACCTCATTAACCCTTTTTAAGCAGAACCTGGATAACTGTGTGGGGAACAAAAAATACACCCTTAGGATTCCAACTGTGTCCCTGCTGGACAGGGGCATTGGGTGCTGACTTGTCGGAACATGGGCTAAATTCTTGGCTAGGCTAGTAAGGGCCTCAGGGCCAATAGCCTAGTAACATACAATGATTCTATGATCCTAAGGAATGATGAATTAGGGGAAAAATGGGTGTGAGAGAACTGTGGGGTTCATGTAAAGTGACCTGTCTGAATGCAGCTGCACTTTGCGTGAAGAGGTGTTCCTTGAGCTGTTGTAAAAAGTTTATCTCCACCTGGACATAATGATAATATACAATATGATATGATATTATGTAAATATATATCTAGGTATATCTCTATCTAGATTTCTATCTACACATATATATATCTATGCACATGCTAATAACTTATCATCCAAATGGTTATCTTAATATTGTTATCTTAATAATGTAATGATAATAACTTTGAGATAATAATAATAATAATGAATGAAAATGAATCAGTGACCTGTTGTTTGTTGTCTAGAACCTCACAAATTGCCATTGAGTAGTACATAATTTATATGAATTTCAGCCTTGGGTTATACAGGTTTATAATTTTCTGTTTTACAGGCACGTGTATATAAATGTCAGTTATTTCAACATTTTTCAATCAGACTAAATGGTTTATTTTTCCTCATTCCTTCCCTTCTTAATATAGTCTTCCTAATGCATGCATATAGGGTGGGGTTCAATAAACAACCTGTAAGTTCTGCTCAGAGCCTACACAGAGTATATTCGCTTACATGATACTGCTCAATGTGCAGCATTACTCAGCATTGCACCATGAATATTAATGATGTGCAGAGTGTGTAAGCAAGGTTTTGTAGCTCACACTAGTGTTGCAAGCCATGAAAACCTGTACACTGAATGAGGATCATTCCACACAACCTTTTAGTGCAAGAAATGTGGCTAAACACTAAGCTAATGGGGGGACAAAGGACCAAAAATAGTGACCAATTTATTTTGTTAGCAAACATTTTCTGAAGGATATGAAGTACAAAACAGAAATGTATGTTATTATGTACTAACTCAATTTCAGTGATTTCCCAGTAAACCACACATTTTAAAAGGAACAGGCCAAAAATATGATGCAAATATCTGGGCATTCTGCAAACTCTGGACAGTTTTTATTTATTTATTTTTTTGGCCAATGTTTGCATGATACACCACTTGGCATAAACATGTTTAGCTGTGCTCAATTGGTTTGCACGAATTGCAGCAGCACACAAACTGGAGGAATGGACAACCCAGACTGTAGACAAGACCCAGACAGCCACAAAGATAAGCCACATGCATTCCATTAATAATATTGTACATTTCCAAACACAGTAAGTGGCACTGGGCTATGATTAATAGGAAGAGCCATACAATAACTACTAAGATATCAGATATCATCTCACTAATTCCGTGCTATGCTACTACCAAAATATTTTACTGTATTACCTATAGGTATATAATTTGCCCCAAAAACTAACTTATAACTGCATTAACTGCATTAATTCCTGCAGCCAGAGATTTAGCTAAGTAGCAGGTGTATACAACAGCAGTTAAGTCTGCCATTTGCTATACAGTCTCTAAAATACATGCATTAATCAAAGAAGTCTGTAGCACCACCTGTTAATGCAGTAATACATGTAGTTTTTGCTCAGATGGTACTTGGTTTGAATCCAGGTATATGTAACAGTTTCAATTAATTTTACATGTAAATCCAAATTCGGAAGTGTGATAGTTGGTATGGAATCTCTAAAATATGGCTAGATGGTACTGGTTTCCAGTACAACTATATAGTACTTATAACTGTTTTTGCCATAGCTGCCCATTACTGTGAGATGCATTGCACAATTATGCTCTAAAGAAAAGAAATGCGAAAGACAGGAAAGTGGTGAAATGGGGAGCAAGCAGGAGGAAGAACAACATGAAAGCAAAGCAGGAATGTGCAGGAAGGATGTAGGAAAGAACCATAGCTATCCATTTCTTCAAGAAGAAAACATAAACATATATGCACACATTTTGTGGAATTTGGACTGTCACCTCCAGAGAGAGGGGTGACGACAACACAATCTGTTGTATAGGGAATTGGACTGGATCATGTGTGTCATGAAGATACTTGTCCGAAATGAAAAGCTATGTATAGGAAGATTTTTTTTTTTTTGTGAGACAGGTGCCCATTTTGTTTTTTGTTTTTTTGTTTTTTTTTAATGAGAAAGAGAGGAATGTTGTGGAAGGGATTTAGGAATGTCTGGGTATGGTAATTTGGGGAGGTGAGGAAGCAATTGCAGACAGTCAAGACAAACAAAACAAGGGACATGGATGGTGAAGGACACATTTATTTATTTATTTAACATTTGTTTACTGGGAAAGTCTGACTTGGAATGAAGCCAATTTTTTTAGCGGAGGCCAGGGGAAAATGCTTCAGACACATGTCTTTGAAACATGGGAGGAAACCAGACCATCCAAAGGAAACCCACATGAATGCAGGGAGAACATGCAGACTCCACACAGAACAAGAATTGAACTGGAAAACCTTTTGCTGTGAGGTGAAAACACTACCATTGTGCTGTCTGTACCTCCCACATGAGGTGGATCACCACCATGGTTGAGGTGAGGGTGAGAATATCGTGAACCAATGGGTGTCAAGTTGGGTTACAGTGACAATCGAGTCATCACCCACTGGACTGTCATCACTGTCACCTCACGGCACCAATGCCCCCTCTGTCTGACATCTACATCTTCTTGAGTTAGGTTTTGAGCAAAGCCTACACAGAGTATATTTTCGTACGCAGTACTGTTCAATGTGCGGCATCACTCCATGAATATTAATGATGTGCGGCATGCGTAAGCAAGGCTTTGTGGCTTGCAATGATGTTGGCCATGAAAACCTGTACACCGAATGTGGATCATTCCACACAACCTTTTAGTGCAAGAAATGTGGTGAAACACTAAACTGAAAAGGGGGACAAGTGGTTAAAAATAGGGACCAATTTATTTTGTGTTAGCATGCATTTTCTGAAGGATATGAAGTACAAAACAGTAATGTAGGTCATTATATATTGACTTCAATCTTCCATGATTTCCCAGTAAACCCACATTTTACAAGGAACAAGCCAAAAATATGATGCAAATATCTGGACATTCTGCAAAACTCTGGACAGTTTTTTTTTTTTGGCTAGTGTTTGCATGATGCAACACTTGGCATAAACACGTTTACCTGTACTCACCAGGTTTGCACGAAGTGGAGCAGCACACATGCACACACACACTGGAGGAATGTACCACCCAGGCAGTAGATAGGACACAGACAGCCACAGACATAAACTGGATGCATTCCATTAATAATATTGTGCATCTCACAAACACTGCAATTGGTGTTGTGATATGTTTAACAGCCAGAACCTTACAATAACTACTATGATAGCAGATATCATCTCACTTATCCCATGCTATGCTACTACCAAAATATTTTACTGTATTACCTAAAGGTATACCATTTGTCCTAAAAAGGAACTTATTACTGCATTAAGTGCACTAATTCCTGCAGCCAGAGATTCAGTTAAGTAGCAGGTGTATACAGAAGCAGTTAAGTCTGTCATTTGCTATACAGTCTCTAAAATACATGTGCTAATTAAATAAGTCTGTAGCACCATCTGTTAATGCAGTAATACATGTAGTTTTATTCAGATGGTACTTGGTTTGAATCCAGGTGTATGTAACAGTCTCAATTAATTTTACATGTAAATCCAAATTCTGGAGTGTGATAGTTGGTATGGAGTTTCTAAAATATGGCTAGATGGTACTGCTTTCCAGTACAACTATATAATACTTATAACTGGTTTTGCCATAGCCGTCCATTACTGTGAGATGTGTACCATTGTGCAATTAATCCTTAAAGAAAATAAATGGCAAAGACAGGAAAATGGTGAAATGGGGAGCAAGCAGGGGGGAGAACAAAGTGATAGGAAGGCAGAAATGTGCAGGAAGGATGTAGGAAAGAACTGCAGCTATCCATTTCTTCAAGAACAAAACATGAACAAATATGCACAAACGTTGCTGAATTTGGACTGTCACCTCCAGAGAGAGGGGTGACCACAACATAAACTGTTGTGTATGGAACTGGACCAAATGATGAGTGCAACGAAGACACGTGTATGAAATGGATAGCTATGTATGGGATTTTTTTGGGACAGGTGTCCGTTGTTTTTTTTTTTTTTTTGAGAGAGAGAGAAAGCAATTGCAAACAGACATGACAAACAAGACAAGGAACAGGGCACTGAAGGACACATGACGTAGGTGAGCACCATGGTTGAGTTGATGTTGGGGATATCGCAAACCCATAGATGTCAAGTTGGGTGACAGGAAGAATTGAGTCATCACCCACTAGACTGTCATTACTGTCACCTCAGCATGCCAATGGATGCAGTGTCTGATGTTACATCTTCTTGTGTTATTTAGCACAACAATAGAGAGCAGTACCTCCATCCGGCATAGGTATGCACCAACTGTATGGTGCACAGTCCTACGCATCAACTCTGGCAGTTCATTATGGGTGATAAAACCACCACCTCTGCCACTGCTCCCTTAAGAAACCACTGGCCTATCCTGTGAGGTAGAACTATCTGAGCAGCCAGGTGGTGCAGGGGCAGGTGGGGTGCTACAAGGTCACACAGCAGATGTGCAGTGTTGTAAACAGTAAAATGGGGGCAGGAGGATCCCATGGGACAGGTCTACCCCTCTGTACTGTGGAGAAAAAATAAAAAAGAGAGAGAAAAGGGTTGGGGCGAGAGAAAAAGGGAGAATATTAGTAACTTCATATGTGACATACAAAGCATTAAAACAAGTTTTTGTCTCTATTCTAATACCTTGCTTTTAACAGTACTTATTTCTAAAAAATACCTTTGCTCACTGTTAAGACTACTCAGCCCCTAATTGATGTACTAGACACTACAGATTGCAGTAAGCAATCCTTAATGTGTGGATACATTGCTCATATGGATGTTCCAATTATACTAATTACTGTTTACAGTAAGCCAATTGTGACACTGCTTTACAGGTCTGATGTCACATTGCAATATCAATGAAAACATAACAGTATTGTATATTTAGAAAGTGTTCATTTTGAAGGCACAACCTATGACTACTCTGTAATACTGGACTGTTGTTTTGCCCTCCAGAGTAATGCATGCATACTTTCCTATTACAATTAAGAAATGAATGCTCAATTTGATAAACTTGTATAATTAAACAATAAATCTGTCAACTTTCAGTGCTAAATTAATCCTACTGCTGGGATGTATACATACCACATGCATCTCACATCCATGCCAATCTAGTGGCATGGATTTACACATTCAGTTGTTGGTCTGTTGGCTGTGGAAAAAACAGAACAGAATACAATTAATCACAATCATCTGACTATATCCAGCTTTTAACTCTAACAAGTATTCCCTGTAAGTGATACTTACACATCTGTGGTATGTCTCCAGTCCTACATTCCTCAATGCAACAGTTGAGGGTATCCCTCTTCCTCATTCTGAGGTCTCTATAGTGATTCCTACATTGTTCACCAGTGAAGGCGATACAGGTAGCACTAGTCAGATTCCAGGCCAGACTATTCTATCCCTCTGACTTGTAATCTAAGCCATGCTAGTCTGTCTGCAGCTGCCTGGGTCCATGTTCAATAACTAGGAATCCAACAAACACTTTGGACTCCTGGACACCCCATCTTTGAGCATAGAATCTCAAAAGCTCTCCAAGAATGCCTGCCATGCCTAACCTAGATCAAGAGCAATGTACAATGATGATGATATTATCCTGCCAGTTTCAGGCATTGTGCTTACTAGGAGTCCACACTTTCTGGATTTGCAACACTTGAAAGTGTGTGCAGCATTTAGCATTCTGCAAACACATTGTGTGACAGTGTGCATTGCCAAGAAATGTGTATGCGCAATGGTCAGTGGTATTGATTGAATATATCCGGTGTATGTTTATGGCTGTCTGTGTCCTGTCTGCTACAAGGGTGGCTCAATCATCTGGTTTGTGCACTGCTCTCTATGATCAAATGAGATGAGCATAGCCAAAGCTATTTGTGCTAAGCGGTGCATTGTGCAAACAGTGGCCTCCCCCCTCCCAAAAAAAGAGTATAAAAAAATGGAAAATTAACTGAAATGTGGAAAATCATTCTATGACATACACAGCAGAAACTGTAAGAACACATGAGATATGACTACATAGTACCAAACCAAAGCTCCGCACGGGTGGCAAGTGCAGAGGCCAAAAAATAACAATGAATTCAAAAACAAGCAGCCAGCACAGTTAGAAGAATCTGACTTTATTCTGGAATAAGAAAAGGCAGTATGGTTTCAGCCTAAGAAAGCCTTTTCCAATGCCAAAAAGACCACTTTTTGGCATTGAAAAAGGCTTTCTTAGGCTGAAAGCTGTCTGCCTTTTCTTATTCCAGAATAAAGTTGGATTCCTCTAACTGTGTTGGCTGCTTGTTTTTGAATTCATATGACTACATAGGTCTGGATCCCAACTCTCACTGCAACACCATCAGAAAACAGGAGGGAGGACTTATCCATCTTTGCCCCACAACCAGCATTGCAGCAAATACATAACATAATTCCTCATACAACCAAGTGCAACTGAATGCATGCTGAAATCAAGGAATGACATGTTTTTTTGTAAATGTTCATAGGTTCATAGGTTCATAGGTTTATACTAGGCTATCTGCCCTAAGGCATTTATAAGCCTAGCCCAAATTATTGTGGCTTACGCCACCCCTTATATGAAAAAATACTGTGCCCATTAGTTTGTTGTGCCTCTGTCCAGCAGTGACCCAGAGATGATTCCCGGGGTAAACCTACGATCTCCCATCCACAGGTCTAGATTTCTCTTGAACAGAGTCAGCGAGGTGCTCTGCCTCACATGGACCGGGATTTTATTCCACAGCATAGGGAGTCTCTGAGTGATAAATCTATCCCTCCAGCACGTCCTATTTATATCCGTGCTAAGGTTTAAGTCGCTTGCTCTAGTGGTTTTGGTGGATTTGGATTTTTGAGGTGGAGCATGTCCATTAATTCCGGGTTGGACATGGCCTTGTATGTCAGGCACATGTCACCTCTGAGCAGACGGTATGCGACTGAATAGAGCTGGAGTTTCTTCAATCTGGCAGCATATGACAGATTTTGGAGTCCTTTATCCTTTTGGTGAGGAACTTTTGGGGTCTCTCCAATTGCTGCAGATGTCGGGTGAGATACATCCCGAATGGGGCATTGTACTCGATCATTGGTCTGATAAGTGAAGAGTACAGGGGAACAATGACCTCACTAGATCTGGATGTGAATCCCTTCATGATCAGGTGGGCAATGTAGAAGGTCTTTCTAACCACTTTAGCAATGTGAGTGTCAAAAGAAAGGCCACTGTCAACCTGGGTCCCCAGGTCCCTGATAACCTCTTCTGTGCTTAGTGGATTGCCACCTATATGGTAGCTTGGGGTTACCTTGTTTTTCCCGAGGGTATGACTATACATTTTTGGCGTTTAACTTCAGGCCATGGCTCTGGCACCAGCTATCTGTTTCCGTGAGTCCCTTCTGAAGGATATCAGTGTCCGATGCACTTTCCACTATGGCGCCCAGTTTGCAGTCATCTGCAAACTTTGTCAGCCAAAGTCCTCCCATGTTGGCCTGTACTTCTGAGAAGTAGATGCCAAACAATAGGGGCCAAGGACCGAGCCCTGTGGGACACCACTTGTGACCGGCTTGGAGTCTGACACAGCGCCAGCAACTCTAACCCTGTGGGTTCTGTCCTTGTTTGCAACCCATCTTGTGACATATGGGTTTACATTTAAGCTGGTAAGTTTTTCTACAATACCCGAGTGGGGTATTGTGTGCAAGGTCAAGGTAGGCTGTATGGACTGCCTTTCCCTCATCAATGGCCTTGGTGACTATTTCAAGAAGTCGACCAAGTTCAAAAGGCATGATCTTCCTTGACAAAGCCAAACTGGGTCGGGTCCAATGTCTGCAAGTCCCCTATATCTTTGTTTATGAGCTCCATTATGATCCTCTCCATAGCTTTGCAGACTAGACTTGTTAAGCTTATTACCAGGGTCCGTAGAGGCGCCACCTTTGTGGAGTGGGACCACAGTTGCCGTATGCCACTCCTTGGGCACGTATCCTGTGGTAAGGCTGAGATTAAACAGCTGCCTTATGTGCGGGTTTAATTCCTCATTTAGCTCGTGTAGCACACAGCCGGGGACACCATCCGGTCCCATTGATGCTGTGTTTTTAGCTTTAGATTTATTTTGATGTAGTGCACTTACTGATCATACAACCTGCTATGGTTATTCTTTGGAAATATACAGCTGTCCTTCCTTTCTGTGTTTCTTGGTCATTCATCAGTTATCTGACCAGTACTCAAAGACATGTAGTGTGTAAGCCAGTCTATACCATTTACCTTAAAATGTCTGCAGATATTAACTGGGAACACTATGATATGCAGTTGACATCAAATTAATGGCAGGTTGAAAGGCACAAACAAGCATAGGCTGCTGTTTTGGGGGGAGAGCAAAGGTGGGTTCCTGTCATGGCAAATGCAAGAGCATAATGTTCTTTTGCGGGGAGGTGGACTCAGGCTGAGCTATTGTTATGGCACAAACAAGGATATGTTGCTCTTGTTACTGTCCTTGTTTTGCATCCTGCCAGTTTAATCTTGTGAGGGTGGTGAAGCTGTAAACTGCTATGTGTCTCATTACTTTGGAATTCCTATTTGTTATGATTTCCCATTTCAAATGTATGGTGCTAAACTGAGGGCATGAAGTGATCATCATTACTTTGGACAGGTATCAATGTGTGAATCTTTGAGGCCTGAAGCTTATTACTTGCTAATGGATGCATACAAGTCAAATAACTCTCTGCTGTCACATGTGACAGTAATTTCTGTGCAAATCTCCCACCTTGTAGTTGCTTACTGTACCAAGTAATGAAATACAAGAACATGTCATAATATTATTATATAATACAGTACATGTGTCGGACTTACCTTGTAAATGCAGCAGTTGCCACAGAGTTAGTTCAGGGCTGACTGTGATGCTAGCAGTACACAACCAATACATGGAGAGGTAAAAGCTATGGCTCTGACGTGAGGCTGGCAGAGGTCACAGGGTTCCTATACTGTGTTCCTGTCCACCCTGTTGTACTCTACAATGTTTATGTTGTGTATGTTGTCATAAGTTAAACGTGGCCTGAAAACCCTTCTCTGTCTTGGCCTAGACCTATTGGCAGCAGCAGGTGTTGCCTGCAGCCTGTAGCACATACAAATGTAGTTAAGCAGCAGCGCCTAACAATATGTCTGTATAGACATGTTGTGTCTGTACTCCACTAATTTTGAAGTCCACAGGAAAACCCATCAATGAGTCTACATGGTTGCTTTTTATCTTGTTGAATAGCTCGACAAAATTGGTTAATTAGCATACAATTCAGCTGGTTATGCTGTAATTAGCATCTGTAAAACACAGCCTTGATAGATTCATTCCATTAATAATCTACTCCATTATAAAAAGACAAATGTGTATCTAACCAAACTGATGGTAAGGATACTTGCTACATGTATAGAAAAGCAAAATATTTCCAAATCTGTCTTTACAGAGAAGTACTGAACTACAGTAGGTATGCTGTCATTTTGTTACCTACATAATGCATATGCAGGAATATATTAATGAATAATGTGAAGCAAAGTCTTTTACACTGTTATCTGTATGCATTTGTTGGAAGTGTACTGGTGGCATGGCCATGTTTGTCAAGCCATTTCAGAGGTACAAATTATTGACAATACATTAAAATAGTAAGCTTTGTGATACATATTCACAAATGTTTCAGGTACAGGTCTTTTCAATGCATATTTAGCATTTCAAATGTGTTTTATTTGCAAAATGGTTCATGTGCCTGTTATTCAGTGGTGGGGCAGAGCAAAGAGATGTTACTGTTATGTCATAAACTAGAATGGAGTGTTCTTTTGGGGGGAGCACAGTTGATTTACTGCTGTGGCACATACAAGGATATGTTGGTCTTACTACTCTCATTGTTTTGCATCCTGCCTATTAGTATTTCACATCTCTAGTATGTTTTATGCTTTTCCAGTGGGTACTACTGACTGCCTACCTTAACTGATTTATCAGGTAACAGTTACTTTGTAGTTATGTAATACTTATGTGTATTATCATACTGTTGTCTTTTAGAACCAACAATGTCATTGAGGTGCAGAACCTCCTTTAGTGAGCCCGAGAATACTATTATTGTGGATGAGCTCCATCAACATGATGCTTTTCTTCTCAGATGGGGTCATCTCAATATATCAGAGAGGCTGAGACTATGGCAGCAGATTGTTGCAAACATAAATGCCATGGGTAGCATTTATGAGTAGGTGCACCACAGGGCCACTGAGATGTTAACATCTGCATGGAGGTGTGCAGCTACTGTTGTCCAAGACCAGAGGGTAACTGGTGGTGGGTCTGCTGCAGAACCACCTCTCACCCTCAATGGGAAATTCCTGGTGAATTTCTACAACAGGACAACTCCCATCTCCCTCCTCCCTAAACAAAAATATGCTGAGTGCTTCCATCTCAAGCTCCCACAAGAATGGAGTTGTAGGCAACATCAGAGACTCTAGATGGTGCCTTATAAGGGGAAGAGTTGTATAGCCCAACTCCTTTGGGCATCTACTATGGCATCTAGTATCCTCAAGATGTGACAACATGTATTACAGAGTTGTTTGGGAGGTGATGTAATGAATAAGCTGTTTACCTCACAGACACAAGGTACAGAGTTTGATTCTCACATTTAAAGGGAAATTGGTTAAGCTTTAAAAGGCCTGCAAGGGCAACTAGCCTAGTACTTACCTGTGAGTGCACATGTGTTTCTATAGTACAGCATAACCTTTCAGTGATGAGTGGTTATCATGGAGCTGCCAGAGATGAACTGCTCAAATCTGATTAAGCAGAGGATGGTTAGGCATTAGCTGATATCAGGTGAACTACATTTTTGTATATGTTTTTAAGTGACTCTTTAAAGCCCCAGTACATGTTGGCCATTGCTTCTAAATAAGGCAATACTAATGCCTTATATGCCATGTCTCACTTGCCTGCATCCTCATATTGGTGTTAAAGCATCATGAAGAGATATCATCCACACTACAAGGTAAGTTGGAACATCAAACAGAACACAGACATAGGCCAAAATATCTCACCATCTCCAATTAATAGTTTTGGCACGTATGTGCTTCAAGATTTGGCTTGCTCTGTGACTGAGTACAGATATAGAATATAGGGTGCATGGTCATGATTGGAGGTATTCCCACAATGATTTTGCTGTGGGTACTTTGGCAGCAGGACAGCCAAAAATACTCCCAGTGATCTTGTGTATTCTTTACTGGGAAACCTACTAACATCGGGACCAAAGTCACATATTTCTACAACTCTTGTCACTACATATATTTCTGATCTTGCACATTGTTATTTGCCAAAAGACCCTGACAGTATACCACCTCAGTCCCCTTTCTTTAGTGGTTGTGCTGGAGGAATACATGGTGAATGAACATCTCTGGATATTGGTTGTGTTTGAATATGCAACAGGCTGCAATTTACATTTATGTGTCCAGCACTGTTTTCCGTATGCATATGCTGAAAACTGTCCTCTGTGTATATTCTTGCCTGACCATATGATGGTGGCTGTGCTATATCCAGCTTGTGATATTGGTTAATTTAATGGAGATACCTGATTACAGAGGTATTCAGTATAGTTACTTGTCAGAGTGCTCCCTGTAGGACAGATAAGATTAGCACTTTTGCTAATACATGACCTCTGTGCATTTATTGAATGTTGTAATATACGGTACCTACCACATGTTACCATGTCACTAGCTGATGGACATACTGGACATGCCATCTTCCCACTTATTGATGCTGCTCACCCAGCACTGCTTCCTCAGTACCATCATCTGTAACTTATGGATGTCCAAGGCTATGGTGATGGAACCTATAGTTCTCCAGTATTCCTGAGTCTAAGGCTGTCCGCTTGGATGGTGTCATACTATGCAGCATGAATTGACAGCGTAAGATTATTTGTGTTTTAGATGTCATCACCACATTTATCCAAACACTATTCATGAATTCAGAAGAGTAAAACTCCTGCAGTAACCATTTGAAATGTCAGGACCTACTAGAGTGAGTTCTGAAACATGGAGACTGAATGGTCAAAAAAAGCTGATTTACATATACTAAGTCTAAGACCACTGCTTCTCATAATATTCCCTTTTTTCTGAGGTATGGTGATTTCAGAATTAGTTTATATAATTTGGATTCATGTTGATCCATCAATGGCAGTTTCAATGAACACAAATAAACCAAAAGCATTTCACCAAAGCTGCCTTCAGTGAACATTGAAACAACAACCATACTCACAAGAATTATATATACCAACTTCAAGGTTGCACAACAGTGGAGAGAAATGCAATCCCCGCATTTGTTGAAGTCAGTGAAGCCATGTAATAGTGGAAGGATTGCTGTATAACAGCATAGTTCTGGGACTGCATTGGTGCTCATTTAGTTGTTGCGTCTTTCGGCTTTTTCCCGGTTAGGGGTTGCCGCAGTGGAACTCCGGTCCGCTAATGATTGGTAGTTGATTTTTACATGCTGAGTTACCAGCCCTGACACACAACCTTCAACGAAGGTATGCCCATTCACGCATGTCTCCACGCAGAAGACGCTCTAGCTGATAATCGATCCGGACAGCATCTTACTAGGAAATTATACATAGCCCCTAGTCCTGAAACACTAGAAAGACAGTAATCTGTCAAGGGTTCTTGATTCTGCTGTCTGGGACATGCCAATTGTGTCTCATGTATTTCAGTAGGATTTACCAGATAAAGGTATACATGCTGGATGACAAACTTTTTATTTAGAGGAAACTTGGGTGCTCTCACAAGTTGTATGGGATCAAATGTGGGACACACATCCCACACAAGGTGTGATGTCTGTGTAGTATCTGTTAATAAATCATTGTTAGATATCATATCTAAACATACCCCGGGATTCATGAAGCTTGCGCCAGGCGCAGGCATAGCGTAGGTGGTATAATGCCAAATATGTCCGTCGAGCGATTCAGGTACGATCCAATTCCACGTGCACTACCGGCGTACGCCAGAACTGCGCAGCCCCCGGCTTAGGTATGCTAATCACCCCATGCGCAGTGTCGCACCATGCAAATGAAGGCATATAGTGATTCATGAAGTGGTGCAGGCATAGCGTAAGCCCACGGAAATGTAAACCAAAAAACACGGATTACATTTTCCCAAACAGAACATCGGAGCTATGGAAGTGGGCCAGACCCAGGTATCACAACGTTAACATATGCCAATGGCGAAATACACAGCCAATGGCATACGAAAAGATGCACAACACGTAAATAACAACATTTAATGTCATGTCCACAGTAACGCACAGCACAACCGCAGGGCATGTGTGCAGAAGCTGTAACATAAAGAAATAATATAAAAATGTCATAAAATCACAACGTAATAGAAATCAGGTTTACAGCATAATACACAATGGTAGGCATGGAACACCACAACCAAGGTGCAAGGGTTGCTAAGGGCCTGCGATAGTGTTTGGCGCAGTAACTATGAATTAGTAGTCAATGCCATGCAAATGAGGCAGATAATACTGAATCGCAAATGTCCCGCCGGATGAAGGTTGTACCATACGGCGCAGCAGTATAACACCGAGGAGTGGCTCAGAGGAGATACATGACATCAGCAGAGGGGTGTGCCACCATAGCAGTAAGCACATTGGAGCAATGCAAATCTGGCCTGTCTGTTGCTAAGCAAAGCTGCAGGACAGGGGTGGGGAGGAAGGTATAGAATCGTTTAGCTGAGAGCACACATGGTGCCCAAAAGCGCATGTGTACGGGGATGAAAACGTGTCCGAAACCCAGTAATCGGACGCATGCACTGCGAACAATAGCACAAACAGGAAGGTCAGGGGAAGAAAAGAAGGAAATGCTGAAGTAGGGTAATTGTAGTACAAATGAGCAATCAACACCAATCAACCCACGATGGCCAATCGATGGCAGCTGACAAGTCTGCTTGCAGAAACCTGCAAAACAGGATAGGGGAGGCATTGGAATGCAAAGAAAGGAGGGGAGGTATCGGATTGCAAAGATAGGAGACCTGACACAGCAGAGCAAAGCAAACTGACAGCAGACTGGCAGTAGCACACATAACGCAAGATACGCCAGGTCCAGGAAAGTACAAATGAAAGTAAGCTGCAGGATGCACGCCAGAAAATGGTAGGTGCAATATGCAGAAATGTAAAGGGAAGGTCAAGAGGTAATCCACAGCAGCCAAATGTAATTCAACACCAAAGGCACCACAATAGTAGTTCCAGTAGTAAAACACATAAGATACCCTGCAGCTACGATCGTACATACACACCCTATGACATCATCGGTGTTCACAGCACAATAGTATAAAGTGTGAAAGCACGCTACACACACCTGTGAATTCCCAAACACTGCACCATAGGTGTAAACACACAGGGAACTTTTAAAATGTACATGCTCGGAGCTGCCATAGCTGTGATTCATCAGCATGTGTTAGAGACTGACGGTGTTGTGGAGGATCATGCCGACAACCACCGCAGGCCCCGGAGGAGGAGAAGAGTGTTCAGACCAAGGGTAACCTACCAGGGGCTACATGATCCGGAGATAGTAGAGCGTTACAGGGTGGACAGGGACAAATTACAGCAAATAGTGGAGGTGTGCCAGCCACACCTGAGAACCAGAAATAACATAGGGGAACCCATCCCAGTGGACACGAAGGTATGTGTAAGCATGCGAATACTAGCCACAGGTACCTTTCAAAGGCCAACTGGAGATATAATGGGGATCTCACAGGCATCAGCATCCAGGGTACTACACCATTTCCTGGATGCCATGTTACCACATGCCAATGAGCATATATACTTCCCCCAAATGCAGGAGGAGTTGGCCAGCAATATGTGTCACTTCCGCCATGTGGCACACTACCTGGAGGTACTGGGTGCGATAGACTGCACACACATACAAATCAAGTCACCACCCGGTGAGCATGGTAGGCACTACATAAACTGCAAGGTATTCCACTCCATCAACTGCCAGGTCATGTGCAATGCCCAGGGCATAATCATGGATGTGTGTGCTGGCAGCCCTGGAAGCTACCATGACTCCCATATCTGGCATGCCTCACAGCTGTATCAGGTATTTGTCAGGGGGGACATCCCACATGGCCACCTTGTGGGGGATGCTGGCTATGTACTGGAGCCGTGGATGATGACTCCCATCAGAAATGCACACACATCCATGCAAGAACACCATAATGAGGCACACGCACAAACCAGAATCATGATAGAGCGTGTGTTTGGGATGCTGAAATCACGGTTCTGGTGCTTGGACACATCTGGTGGAGCCTTGCAGTACTCTCCAGGCATGTGTGCCCACATCGTCATAGTATGTGCCATGCTACATAATATGATCCTGCGGAAACAGCTGCAGCAGGGACACAATGGTGAAGGCCCTCATAGCCCACCGCAATTGCCAAGGCCATCACAGGCACAGAGGGATTCAGACCATGAACACACTGTGCCAGCCACAGTAGGCAGATGGAGGCATGCCCAATATGCCTATGCCTTTCAAAGAGGGAACATATAGCACATACGCTGACAGTGTAGGCCCCTACGGACTGACACACCTCTCCACCTGCACGCACAGTAAAATGGATGGCACACAAGCACGATCACCTGAAAATTGTAATGTATAGGTGGCCCACTGTGTGAATCCTACATAGACAACCCTCAAACATTGTACACACAACAGCCATTGGAACACGGAATGTCAACACCTGAACAGTACATACGCCTATCAGCATATGGTGGTGCTGTGTGTATAGGTTCCCAGGTACATTGGTAGGTACACGGCCGATTGTCAGAGGCCATACATCAAATGGGGCAAACAGTGTTTGCTGTCGCCACAACATAGAATAACCAACTGTCGCGTAGAGGAGCAGAGGCAATCGTGGGAGCACATGTGTGTAAGCACTGTTCTGCACACACTCAGCACGGAGTCCCTGCTGCGTTAATGAAGGGCTCCACATAATATAATCATGGATGTTGTGTCAAGGCATGGGGTGTACCCATGACAGGTATTCGTCACCCCGGCATGCTCCACCCACGGTGTTTGAAGGTGTAGCACAGTATCGTGTGTGGCTCACTGTGATATACATACCCAATGCCGGAGCACATCCAGTAAACATCACAAGGACATACCATTAACTTGACCTATCAATATGTAAACTAACTGAGTTACCCATGTGAGTGCATTATGGAGTAACAGCCATAGTATACTCCACGTACAAAATGACATAACACGTGTACAAATCCCAGATGGCCATATGTTAAATGCAGTCACCGTCGTGCATGTTCCCGGTCCCATGTCCTGCAAGGGATGTAACGTAATTCTGAAGGCACGAGTAGTGCATGTCAGATGCAGGTCATCAGATCATATGTTTAGCACACATTACCGGGAATATGCATTGCCCACTGCTGGTAAGCAACGTTTAAATATGACTATATGGATATGCACAAAACAGGGATAAGCTACTCCGAATATCGCACAAATCACAGTCAATGATGTCCAGAACAGGTGAAACCAGCATTATTTACCCCTGTACTAATAGTGCCTGCTCAGAAGGGTAAAACGACCACTGCCAGGTGTAGAATACGCAGTCATGTATAGAATCACCTAACACTATTGCTAGGCAAGATGTACCTATGGTAGGGTTGCCACCTCTTCAAATGACTAATGTGGGACATACGTCAGATGTCTGCAGGCTGACACATACACACGGCCAGTACGAAAAGCAGCACTGCACTGTTTTGCCTAGATAAAAGATCATTCTTGTAATGTTTACTTACTTATTCTGTTTGTTGGTTCAGATACAGAATAACTGTTTAATGCGATTATTACATAAACTATAGGAAATAAGTATGTTCTAAAATCACAGGACATTTGCCATGTTTACAAATATTTTGCAGGACACAACTGCCCAAAGAGGGACTGTCCCTTGCAGAGTGGGACAGCTGGAAACCCCAACCTATGGCAGGTGTGTAATGTGACAGGTACAGACACAAACGTGGAGTCCAGGAAACAGTATACACCAACAAGTACACAATGAAAGGTGTAGCTTGCCTGTCACTTTCCCCATCAGATATATATATATATATATATATATATATATATATATATATATATATATATATATATATATGTACACATATATACATATATATAATACAGATAGAAAGGGCGATAGAGTGATATATGTTGATATATACAGATTCAGCGATATCTGCAAATATATATAGATAGGTCAACGACATTCATAACACCTTGGAGGTACAAATAATTAGGATACTGCCAACTATGGAATGTGTAACATACCGACATGCATAACCACGAGGCTGAAAGACCGAAAGAGAACAGTATAACCGCGAGTAATAGTATGATGATATGAATGGATAATTAGTTACCGCTGCCGGTGTTGCGGTCCACGTAGGTACTGTGTTCAACTGTGTTTGTGAGTGCCGTAGTCTGTGTATGTGTGTTGAGGGTGCTGTGTGCATCCCTGTGACTGTAATGTGTGTGTGTGTGTTCGCATCAAGTGTCTGCTAGTGCCAACTCAGG